>NC_080061.1:16042352-16072352 GCF_026212465.1 Amaranthus tricolor
TGTATATATATATATATATTATATATATGTATGTATATATATATATATATATATATATATATATATATATATATATATATATATATATATATATATATATATATATATATATATATATATATATATATACATATATACATATTTATATATATACATATATATATATATATATATATATATATATATATATATATATATATATATACATATATATATACATCATACATACATATATATATATATATATATATATATATATATATATATATATATATATATATATATATATATATATATATATATATATATATATATGTATGTATATATATATATATATATATATATATATATATATCTATATATATATATGTATATATATATATATATATATATATATATATATATATATATATGTATATGTATATATATATATATATATATATATATGTATATATATATATGTATATATATATATATATATATATATATATATATATATATGTATATATATATATATATATATATATATATATATATATATATATATGTATATATATATATATATATATATATATATATATATATATGTATATATATATATATATATATATATATATATATATATATGTATATATATATATATATATATATATATATATATATATATATATATATATGTATATATATATATATATATATGTATATATATATATATATGTATATATATATATATATATATATATGTATATATATATATATATATATATATATATATATATATATATATATATATTTACTTGCATTATTTATATTTTTATATATTTCATGCTAATGAATTTGTGGATTGCATAAGTGTTTATACTTATTTTCGAAAGAAAAGAGTTATTTTTTTATAGGTTTTTCGTAAAAAGAGAAATAGAAAAGCGAAAAAAAGGAAACAAAAATATAATTAAATAGAAGTTTGGCCCCTTTATAAGGAAAAGCCATGTCACGCGGTTTAACCAACTCTTCCCCAACAAACACCTCGAGTCCCCACACGAGCTCAAATTCTTTGAGTAAAATAAAAGAGCGACTTACCACAATGAGGAAAATCAAACACATTTGCGTACTAATTCACACATAGCAAACATCCATTAAATCAACTTCAACAAATTATTATTATTATTTGGAAACATGTACTTGAAAGCTTCTAATAATAGTGAAAATAGTCTTATCCCAACCACCCTGCATCTTAGAAAGTTGTACCTAAAGCTCATTTATTTTTTGTGCCACAAAGTAATACAAGGTGGAAAGGATAACCTTTTCTTACAACCTAGACAAGTAAAGTAGACCCAATAAATGTAAAAATATAACATAGTTTTGTCATAATACCGTAGTAGAGACTCATATTGGCTTTAGTTCGAACACATAAGACTGTTTATACATAAATTATGTTCGAAAATCTATTGTAATCTAGCATTAGGATTTTAATGATTTACATGTTAGTAATTGATGCCTCCATCTAAGTAAGCATGGAAACCATTGCCCATCTATCACCTCTAAATAAAGAGTTTGCAGACTTAAAATCTTTCAACTGTTGGAAACATTTCATGAGTTCTAAATTCAATTTGATAATTTTTTAATTTATAATTAAAATAATAAAAAGCTCTAATAGGAAGTCACATCAAAAAGATAGAAAAAAAAAAAGATGAAGAAGAAAAGTATGTAACTTGCAACTACTCGATTTTGTAAGCAATTGTGCAAATAAGCTAGTTTTCAATAACCTCAGTTATGAATTTCGCCAGTTAATCTGTCTTGAAGAAGAAAAAACGAAAGCTTTTCTTTAATTCGAAAATTATAGGGTTCAAGTGGTATAATGAAAATTGAAATCAAAAAGAGGGGAGATGAAAGTTGACGGTTCAATGACAATTAAAGAAACATAAAATTTAAATTTTTTTTCTTAACTATGAAATTGGTAGATAGAGATAATGAATTAATGTGTTGAAATTTGGCTGAGATGGCCAAAATTTTTTTCGTGAATTGAGAAACTAGGGCGGGGATAGGGGATGAGGATATTTTAATTTCAATTACTCCATTCTGTTTTTGTTAGCCACGACACAAAAATCTTTCACTATCATTTTGGCAATGTCACGAACAAAATCAAAGAGATAAAAAAGTATATATCTTAAAAATATTTTGACCTCATATTTAAATTAATGTAAAAGTTTTATAAGGAGTTATGATTTTTTTTGACTTTAGTAAAGAAAAACTAATAATTATTATTAATAAAGTATATAAAACTACAAATGTTATTGATTTAAAAAATGTTATAAGTGTGTTACTATGCGAGTGTGCAAAAATATCCAATCTGGAATATTTGGTATATCTGGTATCGGGATCGATTCAATATTCGTTTTGAACATCCCCAATTAAATATTAATATTTTAATGCATCACATTGTAAATGATGTAACAAAGAATAATTAACGCACTAGGATTCAATGATTTACATGTTAGTAATTGATCCCTCCATCTAAGTAAGCATGGAAACCATTGCCCATCTATCACCTTTAAAAAGAGAGTTTGAGACTTAAGATCTTTCAACTGTTAGTAACATTTCATGATTTCTAAATTTAATTTGATAAATTTTTAATTGAGATAATTTTTTAATTTAGAATTAAAACAATAAAAAATTCCAAAATTAGGAAATCACATGAAGTAGATAGAAAACAAACAAGAAGAAGAAAAAGAAGAACATTATGTACCTTGGAATTACTCGATTTTTTAAGCAATTGTGCAATTACGCCAGTTTTCAATAACATTAGTTGTGAATTTCGCCGGTTAATTTTTCTTGGAGAAGAAAAACGAAAGCTTTTTTTCAATTCGAAAATCATAGGGTTCAGATGGTACAATGAAAATTGAAATCAAAAAGAGGGGAGATGAAATTTGACGATTCAATGACAATTAAAGAAACATAAAATTTTTTTTTTCTTAAATTTGAAATTGGTAGATAGAGATAATGAATTAATGTGACGAAATTTGGCTGAGATGGCCAAAATTTTTTTCGTGAATTGAAATTAGGGCAATTGGGGGATAGGGGAGGGGGACATTTAAATTTCAATTACTCCTTTCTGCTTATGTTAGCCACGACACAAAAATCTTTCAATAAAATTTTGGCAATGTAGCTAACAAAATCAATGAAAAAGATTGGGTTGTTAAGTCCGGATTGAACTTTTGATAATCGTTGTCTATTTGCATTTTATGAAGGTTAGAGTTCACATTTTGTTGGAATGTAGGGAAATTGTTATTACCAATGAGGGTGATTATATTGGTTGGGGGTGCTCAAGTATATAACATATCTTGGTGTTTTAACCATAAATTTATGTTTTTGGTTGAGTTGGTTGGTTGACATGGTATCGGAAGCCAGTGTGACAAGAGGTGCCGGGTTCGAATCTCAATCACCCCTCATTTAAAATGGTATAGTCAGCGCATGTGCGCATCCACACTTCTAGCCCAATGGGCTCTCGTGTGAGGAGGCATGTTACAATATATAACATATCTTGGTGCGTCAACCATAAGCTTAAGCTTTTGGTTGAGTTAGTTCCTTGACGGGGGTAGTGTTGATGATAGTGCAAGTGGCTAGAATTAAGCATTACAAAAGCAATCAACTCCTCAACTTTCTGATAGAAGTTTGGGCGTACACGAAATTTGTATTGGATTCAAATCATTCATATAATTAAATATGATTAAATACATTTTGTGGGATACGTATTTCTCAACTATACATACTAACACTCTAATTACGTGAGCTTATATCTCACTAACTTCGCATTTTTTCTGTACACTCACATCCTTACTTTTTTGTCAGAACACTTAGAAGCATTTCATGTAATATTTATAAACTTGCTTGGTGGGTGAATGTGTTGCCAACTTTTTCTAGTTCCTTTCATTTACAATTTCTCTATATAGGTCTTATTTTATCTAGATTTTTTTGCTTAGATTAACATTTTCTATACTTTTCTACATTATCTTCGAACACTCCTGATATGAAAAATTTTGTACATAAATTCTTGATTGATTGTTGATACGCATGACACCAATACTTACCGATCTTCTTACTTGTTTTGTTGTCTTTAGTAGGGGTGTTCAAATTCGGGTACTGGGTCGACCCGGATCCGGAAATCCGGGTACCTGGTTTTTCAGGTACCTAAAATTGTGACCCGAATCCGACCCAGTTTTGGTTGTTTCCTAAAAATTGTGTTTTTTTTCCTTATTTCTTTTAACATTTTTTTATATAATATTCAAATTCTAAACATAAATATCAGAACTCAACTTCAAAATATTAAACATAAATATCAGAATTCAATCGACATTACCAGCAATAGGAGTTCAAGATTACCAGCAATAGGAGTTCACTTTCATGAATTACCTTGCAAACTTCCTTTTTTTTGCATAATTTACATATCAATATATCATCCATTCATATAGATTCAATGGCAAAATCCAAAAAAAGGGGAAAATCTAACTAATGAAGAACATACAGACTTGAGAAAATCTAACTAATGGAAAATCTAACTAATGAAGAAAATCCAACTTAACACCGAAAATGCGAAAATGGCTAAATCTCTATGAAAAAAAAAACTTCAATTAAAACACACAAATAGCAAAATCGAAAATGGCAAAAAAAAATTAAATAAGTACCAAAAACCAGGTTTGTTTTGGATTAAGAAGATCTTGAGAAGAAGAAGAATAGTGATGAACTGAAAGAATGGTGATGAACTGAAAGAAACTTACCCAATTAAAAACGGTGAAGAAGAAGAATGGCAGTATTCTGGATTCTTGTCGACGTCTCAACGTGAATGGTGAAGAAGAAGCAAGATGACGGCGTGAAGATTAAAGAAGATGGGAGTCTGGAGTGATGGAGTCTGCCGTCTCACCGTCTGGACGAATTTGAAGATGCAAGCAGCAAGAATGAAGATGGGAATATAAGAAAGGCCCAAGGTAGATTTAGCCAATTTAGGGTTTTGAAAATAAATTAATAAAAACAATAATAATAATAATAATAATAATAATAATAATAATAATAATAATAATAATAATAATAATAATAATAATAATAATAATAATAATAATAATACAAACCGCCAAACCGGATACCAGGTACCCGGTTTCCTAAAATTTGCGATCCGTATTCGACCCGAATACCCGGTTTTAAAACCGGGTACCCGACCGGAATTATCTGTATTTAATAAACCAGGTACCTGACCGGAATTATCCGTATTTAATAAACCGGGTAATTTACCCGATTTTAAAATTCGGATACCGGGTAATCCGGATCGGGTTTTTCAAACCAGATATTTTTGAACACCTCTTGTCTTCGATGCCCATTTCACCAACATACACTAGTTTTCAAATATCTTCTTCATGTTGGTATCCTTGTTAACAAACATCTTTCTTTATTTTTATTCCTTTAGCTTTTTGTTGTTGTTAAACACCGATACAAACCCAGACCGGAACTGATTGTATCGGATTTTAAAATTTTCAGGCCCAGAGACCAAACCTGTTACATTCGGTCCAGTTTTGGTCCAGCCCTGAAAACTATCAGTCCGATCCGGGTTTAGACCGATTAACTCAATATTGAAATTCAATGAAAATTTTTATCACGAATTAATATTTTCATACCAATTACCATCCTACATCAATTAAAAAATTTTATTCATTAATTTAAATTTCATGGTATTTTAAAGAAATAATAAATATTAGCTAACTCAAATCTGTGAATGAAGTTAAACTAATATTTTAAAGAAATAATTTAAAAAATTATAACCAAATTTACATTTTAAAGAAATATAAAATTTTAAATCCCAATACCTTTCAAATAGTAGTATTAGATTAACAAATAGAAGTACTAAGATTAGAAGAATATGCAGAAGCCTAACAAGCAGAAGCATGCAACAACCTTAGGGAAAAAACACTATATCAACCAGTCTGACCCTAAATTTTTCGGGTTTGGACCGGATTGGATCGGAGCTCGGATTTCATAATTTTTAAGGAACAGACCTGACGCTTTCGGTCCAAGTTCAACCGGTTCGGATCTGGACCGTTGTTCCGGTCTAATTTTGCACATCCCTAGTCATAGGTACTCATGTTCCCCACCATTCTCCCAAATTCATTGTCCAATTTTTATTTTTTTGTATCTCTAATATTTAGCTTCTTTATATTTATACTCACAAACTTCTCTAATTTTTCATCCATTTCTAATTTTCTCTTTATTTCCTCTAGTAAGTCCTCGTTTCACTAACTTTCATATTCCCTTACATTTTAATTTCTCAACTTTCTTTTTCTTTCTTTTAATTTCTTCATATTCTCCTGTTAATGCTCATGTCATTACTTGTTCTCAAAGATTCTTATATTTCTACATTTGAACAAAATTTGTTTGTCATTTTTTATGTTTGTGCTCAAGTCATTAGCACTGCACTTTTCATATTTGTGTTAGTGTTTTTGTCACTGACCTACTAACATTCTTTATTTTATTTTATTTTTGTTTTTTTAATGCTCTTGTCACCAACATTCTTCATGAGTTTTTATTTTATTATAAATCTTTCCAATTATAGCTTTTTGTATAGGTCATTTCTTTTAAGGATATTCTCTATGATAGCACTTAACTTTTAAGGAACACAAGTAGTAGCAATTCTTAAAAAAATTCACAATGTAACATTTTACTATTGTACTTAAATGAGTATTACTTAAAATTAAATGGTTTTCCTTAAATTGGTTTAAGAAGTAATGATAAATTACTGAAGTACCCTCATTCATCATCATTATTTTTCATTCTTTTCAATTGCATCCTTTTCACTCATGTTCTTCCTTAAGTTTTTAAAGATGATAGCAAACTATAAATTATATTCATCCTCTCTTTTCTTCCTCATTTTTACTGTTTATGGCAAAAAATGCTAAACTCAAGGCTTCCCTTCTTTGTCGTTGAAATACCTCTATTCAAAAGTCAACTTAATCGCTTCCTTCTAGCTATTAAAGTGTTTTACACTCTCAGTAAAGTGTTATAATGCTAATTTTAGAAATCTATCATTTTAATTTCATCGTCAAAACAAATTTGTAAATGACAAATTAAACAGAAAACAAAGTGTAAATTGTTAGAGTATATAATATATTTTGAGGCCTCAATTAAAAGCTTAAGCCGATGGTTGAGACCCTAAGATATATTATATACTCTAACATAAATATTTATTGATTGATTACCAAAATTAGAAGCATTTAAATTGGTTAAAATTCAGTCACACAAACATACCCTTTAATCATATTGATATTCAAATATCATAAAAAGTGGAAATAATTCATCAAATCAAATTAGTTAAAGAAAAAAAAACAAGAACTTGTTGAGAATCACCAAGATCGGTTCTTTCCTTTCGACCATGCTTCTTCAAAAGCTGAAGTTATAAATTTCAAAAAAAAAAAGAAACGGTTACTCTTTGTATATTTATATTTTTGTGGGACATGTATTCTTCACCTACATATATTAAAACTCTAATTTTATAAGCTCATGTCTCACTAATTTCTTATTTTTGTGAACACTCACAACCTTACTTTTTTGTGAGCACACTTCCTTACAAGTATTTCAAGGTGTATTTATAAACTTGCTTGGTGGGTGCATGTGTTAACTTTTTCTCATTCGTTTTATCAAAAGTTCTCTAGATAACTCATATTTATCGTAGAATTTTTATGCTTAGAATACCATTTTCAAGATTTGTTTTCTAGATTATCTTACAACACTTTCCTTTTTCTGCACTTATGTCCTAATATTTCCATTTTCTCATCACAACACTCGCACAATCCTGAAGCTCGGATGCAATCGTTTCTTCCCATACCTGAAGCTCGTTTATTTTTTGTGCCACAAAGTAATACAAGGTTGAAAGGATAACCTTTTCTACCTAGACAAGTAAAGTAGACGCATTAGATGTAAAAATATAACGTAGTTTTGTCATAATACCATAGTAGAGACTCATATTGGCTCTACTCCGAACACATAAGACTGATTATACATAAATTATGTTCGAAAATCTATTGTAATCTAGCATTAGGATTTAATGATTTACATGTTAGTAATTGATGCCTCTATCTAAGTAAGCATGGAAACCATTGCCCATCTATCACCTCTAAATAAAGAGTTTGGGACTTAAAATCTTTAAACTGTCGGTAACATTTCATGATTTCTAAATTTAATTTGATAAATTTTTAATTTAGATAATTTTTAAATTTAGAATTAAAACAATAAAAAACTCAAAAATTAGGAAGTCAAATCAATAAGATAGAAAACAAAAAAGATGAAGAAGAAGAAGAAAAGTATGTACCTTGCAATTACTCGATTTTGTAAGCAATTGTGCAATTACGCCAGTTTTCAATAACCATAGTTATGAATTTCGCCAGTTAATGTGTCTTGAAGAAGAAAAAACGAAAGCATTTTTTCAATTCGAAAATTATAGGGTTCAAATGGTATAATGAAAATTGAAATCAAAAAGAGGAAAGATGAAAGTTGACAGTTCAATATGAAATTGATGAAATTGATAGATAGAGATAATGAATTAATGTGATTAAATTTGGCTGAGATGGCTAAAATTTTTTTCATGAATTGAAATTAGGGCAATTGGGGGATAGGGGATAGGGATATTTTAATTTCAGTTACTCCTTTCTGTTATTGTTAGCCACGACATAAAAATCTTTCACTACAATTTTGGCAATGTAGCTAACAAAATCAAAGAGATAAAAAAGTATATATCTTAAAAATATTCTTACCTCATATTTAAATTAATGTAATATTTTTATAAGGAGTTATGATTTTTTTTTATTTTAGTAAAGAAAACTAATAATTATTATTAATAAAGTATATAAAACTACAAATGTTATTGATTTAAAAAGTGTTATAAGTGTGTTACTATGCGAGTATGCAAAAATATCCAATCTGGAATATCTGGTATATCTGGTATCAGGATTGATTCAATATTTGTTTTGAACACCCCCAATTAAATATTAATATTTTAATGTATCACATTGTAAATGATGTAACAAAGAATAATTAACGCATTAGGTTTTTAATGATTTACACGTTAGTAATTGATCCCTCCATCTAAGTAAGCATTGAAACCATTGCCCATCTATCACCTCTTAAAAGAGAGTTTAGGACTTAAAATCTTTCATCTGTGGGTAACATTTCATGATTTCTAAATTTAATTTGATAAATTTTTAATTTAGATAATTTTTTAATTTAGAATTAAAACAATAAAAAATTCCAAAATTAGGAAATCACATGAAGAAGATAGAAAACAAAGAAGAAGAAGAAGAAGAAGAAGAAGAAGAAGAAGAAGATTATGTACCTTGGAATTACTCGATTTTCTAAGCAATTGTGTAATTATACAAGTTTTCAATAACCTCAGTTGTGAATTTTGCCGGTTAATCTGTCTTGAAGAAGAAAAATATTAAAAGCTTTTTTTCAATTCAAAAATTATAGGGTTCAGATGGTACAATGAAAATTTAAATCAAAAAGAGGGGAGATGAAATTTGACGGTTCAATGACAAAATGAAACATTAAATTTTTTTCTTAAATTTGAAATTGGTAGATAGAGATAATTAATTAATGTGATGAAATTTGGCTGAGATGGCTAAAATATTTTTTGTGAATTGAAATTAGGGCAATTGGGGGATAGGTGAGGGGGACATTTAAATTTCAATTACTCGTTTCTGTTTTTGTTAGCCACAACACAAAAATCTTTCACTACAATTTTGGCAATGTAGCTAACAAAATCAATGACAAAGATTAGGTTGCTAAGTCCGGATTGAACTTTTGATAATCGTTGTCTATTTGCAGTTTATGAAGGTTAGAGGTCACATTTTGTTGGAATGTAGGGAAATTGTTATCGCCAATGAGGGTGATTATATTGGTTAGGGGTATTAAAGTATATAACATTTCTTGGTGCTTTAACTAAAGACTCAACTCTCTTAAATGATGACAATTCAAAACACATATTAATTAAACAAATAAATTAAGTAATCAGATTTAGTTGTTTAAGTCAGTCTAAAATCATATTGGATATAAGCTTAATAATTGATATATATTTAAGTTCTGAATTATAGGAATATGCTTAAATAACTTAAGTTTATCTTATGATTAAATTTATAAGTCTTGAAATACGTTTCAATATCTTGAAGATAATTATGTTTATAATAAGGTTAGTTTCATAATTATATTTGAAATATTTTAATAGGTCAAGGTTTATTAAAATTAACTTTGAAATGTTTTAATAGGTCAAGCTTCATTAAAATTAACTTTGATATTATTTGAAATTAAGTTTGAATATTTTATCACATGTTTTGTTCTTAACGATAGGACATTTTATATTTGAATTTTGTATTTAAATATGTGCTTAAAATAGTTAGATTATTTATTATATAAAGTACAAGGTACACACGTCCAAAGTACAAGCTATTACATGTTTTGTTAATTATAGTACACGGTTATATTTGAATTTAAATTGTGTTGTTAAGCTAATTAAAGAGTTCCTATGAATAAGGAGATATTTTAAATGGATACAAAAAAAGGAAATGACTATTTGAATTAATGCTTAAAATAGGAATTGATTTGAATAAATAATTTACATGTTGATTAATCTGGTTTTGCTTAGTTGTCATTATCTTGTATGAGTACTGACGTGGCAACTTAGCATTGATTATTAAAGCCTAATTACAGCACACAATGACGAGGTTATGTTAGCTGTTAGTACACGTTAGTTTGAAATAAAGCTCAAGGTCTTGAAGACTGGCTCAGAATTTCCAGATCAACAAAAATAACAGATGAAGCTTTCTTGCTCTTCAAGGATGTGTTAAGGCGTAACATCTATATATACAAGGCTTCATTTCAGAATTAAGAATACACCTCTATGCACCTATTCTTTCTCTCTTATAATAAGATCTAGTATTCTCTAAGAGTTATAATTCTTAATTCATCTAGCTCTTGCGATTTGTAATAGGCTTAAGTGTTAAAAAGAGTTAGATTATTTTCATAGTTTAATACGCCTAACTTAGAATAAGTGTTCAACTTGTAATCTATATTGAGAGATTGGGATTTGCTTTTATTAAAAGAAATTGTAAGGCGTTTCTTCAAGGGGAAGAACGTGGTGAGAGAAGATAGTGAGATCTTCTAGTTTGTCTTAAAGTCGGATTAATAAAAGGCGTTGAATCCTACTAGTTGAAAGAGAACCCATAGGTGGGGAGTAGGTTGTTTAGAACCGAACCTCGTTAACATATCGTGTGTTATTATTTAAAGTTTATTTTCCCTACATACGTTATTGTTATACACATAGACTCAAAACTGTCCCAAAATACAGTTTTGAAAGGTCACTCAATCTCTTGAAACAAACTTCCAGTCAAAAATTTTAAACGCCTATACTCTTTATTCACCCCCCCTCTAGAAAGTATTCGACCTCCTACCAACTTTCATTAACCATAAGTTTAAGTTTTTGTTTGAGTTGGTTCCTTGACATGGTATCAGAAGCCAGTGTGACAAGAGGTAATTTTGGTAAACCTTTGAACAAACATACGTTCACCTAAAAACATACGTTTGGTCGGGTAATTTTGGGTCAGGTCTCTTATTAACAATTCTAATGTTGATGAATAAAATGAAGTGGATTTTAGTATATTAGCTTCAAAGATAACTGAATTGAGTGAACTAAATTGAGTAAAAGGCTAAATATATCAGCTTATAACTGAACTAATAAAGTCAGTTTTATACATAACGACAAACTGTACCTTCAAAATGATCTGATTAAATCAGTTTCAAATGATCCGAATAGATCAGTTTCATACAAATCAATTTTTAAAATGATCTGATTAAATCAGTTTCAGATAATTGAAATAATAAAGACAGTTTTATATTTGGAAAGAAAGAAAATGGAGAGATTTGATGGGATGTGTTATCATTTTCTTGGGCAATTTTGAAGTGAAGGGATTTGAAAGGAAATGATTTGAAGGGGCTTAGCCTTTTATTTTTGTTAATAGTAAGTCTCTTCACCTTTGCAAAGATTTGAAAGAATAATGATATATTAACTATCAAAATAATGAAAATGATTTATACTTAACATTTTTCTTTTATAAATTTGGATGAAACTTTGTCATTTTTCTTCCATGATTTTTAAGTATATAAATTTTATCTTCTTTATTTGCTTTCTCTTCCTTTCATTTCAACAAACAAATAAATTATTTGCTTTTATTTCTCTTCAATTCATTTTTTCTCCTTCCCTTTCCCTTCCCTCCATTTTTTCCATCCTAGTGCTCTATCTAAACAAAGTGTTGGTTCATCACAAACAAAACCGAGTAAGCCAAAATTACAGTAATTGGTGTTAAGTATCATTTCTTATGTACTGACAAGAGAGTTAAGGTGAAGAATATTGGGACTTCTAACAACCCAGTTGATTTATTCACTAAGTTTGTTCCATTTAGTAAGTTTAAACATTGCTTAGACTTGCTAAATATTGATTACTATGTGATGTAGTAGGCCCTTGGGGATGGTGTTGGGGAGCTCTTGTTGTAGGCATGTTGGACTTCAGGTGGAGCTTGCCTAGGGCATTGGATGCAGGTGGAGCATTATGAGTTGTTATATATATTTGGAGGACGAGTATGTTATGAGTCTTGGTTGGAGACTTATTGGAATGGGTCTTGGTTGGAGACTTATCGGGATATATGGCTTACGCATGAGCTTTGCATCGGGTTTGGGTTGAGATGTTTTCACTATGGGTTGATGGGATCGTTTGCTGACTACGATTTCTCGTCAAGGTGGAGATTGTTGATAATTAGGTGACTCGAAAGAGTCTTGGTCATAGAATATGATGAATCAAGAGGAGTCGTTGACTGAGCGTACATGACTTTTTCTAGAGTATAGGCGGCAAGTTGTCTCCTGGGGAAGAATAAAAGCGATGAGGCGTCGCAAGGATTCCGTTCTGGAATTTGTGATGGCCGCGAGTTGTAAATGTTCTACCTACTCGCAAATTCATGAGTAACAAGGTTCTTTCCTAGTGGCGAGCTTCAACTTTTCACAAAGTGTTAAAGGTCAGAAACTATGCGACAAGTCATTGCATATAAGCAACTACTCGTCGCTTCTTGCGGTTTTATAGGAAGTTATTTTTTAACGTGTTTTTGGCCAGTTATCTTATTTTCTTGGAGCCCAAGTATCTTTTATTTAGAGATTACTTTATACACTCCCTTCTATTAGTGCTAGGGTTTGAAGCCACATGTATAGAGAGTACAAAAACAAAGTGAGCCGTTCTTGATTGAGAAAAACTTGATTATCTTTGTAATCTTTGCAGTTTATAGTGAAATCTTTAGATCTCGTGACGATGCATGTAGCTATTACATTAATAATGAATTATGTTAAATTTCTAGTGTTATTTCTTATTGTTTCAATTGAATATCTTGATTGCTTATTTATTGTTTTTGATTCTTTACTTCCGATGTCGCACAACATTTAGTATCAAATTTGTGTCATTTATTTCTATTTTAGTGATTATTTCGGTGAGTAGTGAGTATATCTTTTAGGCTAGGGTATTAGATAAAGTTGTTTATTAAAATGTAGTTTTTAATGATTGAATCAATTTAATCTCAAACAGTGAAAGGTTGAATGCAAGATTAAATGTCTAGGTTATATTAGTAGTTTTGATAATACTAGAAATTTTGTATTAGAATTTAATATGGAGTTGTATTTGCTCATTCAATAAATTACTTCTTTAGCTTTAAGATTGTAGATAAATTATTATACGGGCATAAGTAATTGATTAGGAAATTAAAATCAATATAATTGAACACTTAGGTTGTTGGCCTCTTAAGGTTTTGATGATGACTTTACTTTTAAATAAACAAACATATTATTAGAGATTGTTTTGTAGGTATATATCCGATTTAATGTGAATCGTTGATGAAGCCTATGACTTGATTCGTGGAAGCTGTACATGTCTCAAATATCCAAGAAGTTGGGCAATTGCTTTGGAAGACAGTTTACTGTTCCTAGAGTTGAAGTTCTGACAAAAGTTGTAGATGGAGACAGTACGCTGTTCCTCACGATGCAGGTCTGAAAAAGATATTAACTGGAAATTACGAATATTATGATTTCTGTTTTTAGTTAATGTAAAAGGTCAAAATTTAATTAGTTGCTTAATTAAATTTATTTATTAATTGGCAAAATATTTTTAATTCGCCTAAAAACATGGAGAAAATCAATTCCTTGTTTATCTCCTATAAACTCGGATGTTCAAGAGACTTGTTCTCTACTTTGAATTGGTCTCCTATAATTTAGGATCTTCCTTAACCCATGATGTTTTAACCGTGCATGTGTACAGCAGTTACATTCCACTCCTACCTTTAACTAACTTTCCATTTTCTTTGGGAGCAAGTATGTTATGGAAGTCGTGGGATGAATGCACCTCATGGAGAACGTGGGCTGAGTGCACTGTCTGCTGTTCCCCTTATAAAAGAGGGAAATTACGGTTCAGAAAAAATGTATGGAGAGTGTCCATCAAAAGGGAGAATTAATTGAGAAAAATATTCAAAGTTTTTTTAATGCCAATTAATTCATAATATTTTTCTTGAGCAACAATTTCATTTTGATCTTTATGAGAATTGGCCTTGTAAAGGGTAATTGAGTGTTATCTTGTAATTAGACTTGTGGGAAGTCTAAGGGTAGAAGAAGAGAGAATCGTGAGAAGAGAAAGAGAAGGAGAGAATAGAAGAGAAGAGAATTAGGCCTAAGTAGAGAAGCTTTGAGTAAAGCATTTAGAGAATTAAGAAGCTTCAAGTGAAGCAAACATTGTTATGTGTAATTGTAATTGATTGCCTTAACATAGTGAGAATTTTGAAATCCCAGGGGGTCGTGGTTTTTTCTTCTTATTAGGCCAAGAAGGTTTCCACGTAAAAATCCTTGTCTCCTTTTATTATTTTTCTTTTCGTTTTTAAGTTTAAGTTTTTGTCCTTTACTTAATATAATTCCGCAAAAATTAGAGGCAAAAATCTTAAACCTACTACACAACAATTCACCCCCCCCTCTTGTTGCATTCGATCATCCATTAGTATTCCTACATAGGTTAATGGCAATAATTAATTAATAATAATGTGAGCCGAGAAGAAAATCTTAATGTTGTTAATAAATGGTAAGAGTTATTTGAGCCAGAAATGAGATAATAATTTGATTGAAAAAAAAGTAATTTTCTATTCGATCAAGTAACTATTGAGTTTATCAATCCTACAAAGTTAATCTGCATTTTATGACTAAAGAATATATAGTTGAAATAACCATTTGCTCATTTACTTATCATTCTTGTTCTTAAGCAATAATTTCTTTGATAAAAGTTTTTGGGAAAATCCACGTGGTAACCTTGAGATTTTGGGTTTTCCACATGTTAACCAAAACATTAAAAAAATTCAAGCGGTAACTCTGAGGTTTACCAAATTGTTCCACTGTGACCTTTTTGCACATTAAACGTTAGCAAACGTTAATTTCTAAGCTTTAAGGTTGTTGAACGCTTATATATACGACTCACAATTTCAAATGCCATCAGCTTCAATCTTTTCCTCCAAAACATAAACCTAACACTCCATCTTTCATCTAAATTATTTTTTTTCTCCCAAATTTAAAGCTTCAAAATTAACGTTTGCTAACGTTTTATATGCAAAAAGATCACAGTGAACAATTTGGTAAACCTCAAGGTTCCCACATGGATTTTTTAAAATTTTTGGTTACCACATGAAAAATCCAAAACCTCAAGGTTACAACGTGAAATTTCTTCATTTTTTTTATTGTTATTTCTTAGTTTAGTTTAATTCTCTAGTAGGCATTTGATAAAAGTAGAAATTTATTCTAAACCTTTCTTTGGATTCGACCCTTATTCACTATAATACTAAAGTTAAAGTTAGGGTATCATAAATTTGGATGTAAAAGGCGTTATCGATCATCATCATCATCATCATCATCCTACCCAGTATATCCCGCTCTTAGAAAGCTAAGGCCAGGGTCTGGGGAGGGAAGGATGACGATAACTCATACCCATAAAGGAAAGCGTGGCCAAAGGAGTCCCCCGACTCGAGAAAGATAAAGAGACACGAAAAACACAAGCAAGAAAACTTAAAGGCCTATAGATAGAAGGATCACTACAAAAGAAAACAAAGAACCAAATAGAAAGGAGATGGTAAGAGCAAGGGGTTGAGGGCACTAAGAGGTCAAAGGACGGACATCAGTAATCTAAGACATGGATATGACGTTTACAACTACTCCTATCCCTAGTTAGGTCCGCAGAGAAGTTTAATTTATTAGGATATTATAAATTTAGATGTAAAAGGCGTTATCAATCATATTCCCATTAAAAATCATTTTCAACTCTTGTTATTTTCGCCTTCAACTATAGCCTATGAGATAAGAATCATTCGGTCATTATTATATCAACTAATAGCACATAATAACTGACCTCCTAGGAAAGTTTTCCAGAAGCATGCATCAATGCATATAACTTTTCTTCATCCTTCGAACCAGCTTGTTTCAAGACTTCAAAGAAAATGTGGCGTTTGGATTTAAATTACAGTTTGTTTGATAAACTACCTAACAAGCCTACAACATAGTCCTCTTACGGGCTCCCATCAGTTAATCAGAAGCAACAAAGACATGAAATTGAGAGGGGGAAAATGTTTCGATTTTCGACAAAATGGTGGTTCTCTACAAAGTATACTTCAAAATACTACAAAATATGGAGAGATAACTTAAAAAGCCTTTCAAAATTCATCATGCAAGACATGCTCCGCAGGGTTCGCCCCGATTGTAGGAGGTACAATGTCATGTTGCAATACAACAAGTCCGTTAGCTGCTGGTTGTTGCCGAAAACTAGCTCTTCTAACCACACCCAATTTAATAGATGCAATAACTAATCGCTGCAGCTTCAATATTCCAATGCGCTTTGAAACAATGTATGCAACAGCCAGAGAGAATAAGAAAAACCCAACAACAATGATGATGCTGCAAAGAGAACAATCGTAATTTAAATTACAGTTTGCTTAAAAACAAGAACATTTTCTATAAGAAAAAGTAGCTTGTCTACCGGTCAATAACGTCCTGATGCTGCATTGTGGAAAGCAAGTCCCGTGTTCCCATTAATAGTGATCGATGCCCTTTGTATTCACTATCTGCTTTTTTCAGTGTTCCTGTTGATTCCTCTACAGGCCAAACGATCATCTAATTAATCTTGAATTACCAACATTACATTATCCTACATCATTCTAGAAAACAAGGCCGCATGGCATATGCGGCGGCGTTGTGAGGGTTTTTTAAAACAACAAACCGATAATTTCCGCGTTGTAAAGGTGTAAAAAAACCACGTTTTGGACCGTATCATGGGATATCTTTTGGTTTTAACCGATATTTAGGCGTTACGATAAACTCATCATTCCCGTTACCGAATCACCGTTTCGTTACCAAAATCCCGACCGCGCATTTTTGTTTTATGGTCACCACTCACCAACCCGGACAGAAATTTAGCCATAAGGGTTTCATTTCATCTAACTAAATCATTAAAGGCTTTCTCTTTGTTTTGATTCAGAAATATAAATATTGGGCAACTATATAGTGGCAGATAAGCAAAATATTAATCTGCAGTGAAAAAGTTCGGAAAAAAAAAAATTGGGTCTTAATATTCAGGACTTCTACAACCTCAATACAAGAAAAGGGGTTTCATGCAAGCCTGTACATTTAGTTTGCATAGATTGATATGAAATAACTTTAAAACACTTTCAAACACCCCAATTTCATAGAAATGCTTTCATAACTTCATTTTTGTCATAGAATTACTTTCATAACTTCTTACATCCTCTTTTGCAGGATAATCTGATATGCAGAACATAAAACAGTAAGCGAAATCTAGAAAGATAAGAAATAATGTAAGGCAAGAAACAACGGAAGTAAAAAACAACTCTTGGGAAGAAGTAACATACCAAAAGTCATTAATGTACTAGCACAACTCCTACGCATGGAAAAAGGCAAGATTAAAAGGGCAAACGTGCATTCATCAACCAGTACCGTGCCATAAATTGTCATAGATTAAAAGAGTGTGATATCAAAAAGTTTGAAGAGTACTCACCTGAGCCATCAATTAACAAGCGCGACGAAGGCTCTCAGTGATGCTTTCTGCAGCAGATGTCATCCCAGCTTTTGTCCTTGAAAATACAAAACAATTTCACTAAGCTAAATTGGCAGCTTACTGCAAAATAAAATTTGCATGTCGTAAATTTTCTCATTCTCCATTCTACAGGAATAAGTCACATACTGTAAATTGCGTCTCCGCATAGTGGACTCGCTGCCACCTCCTAGGAGAAGTTCTCTCTGCAATCAAACTAAAAGGTCACAAAGAGACAATCTTTTACATCCATGATATAAAAAAAAATGGAAAAGTTTGTTTCCAAACGCACAGATGTAGAAGTTGGCACGTCATAAAAACCAAGAGCACAGTTCGATTAAGCATGATAGAGACTAATTTAAACTCGAAATTTTGGGCACCTCTAAACAAACTTTAAGAATCAATTAAATCCAAAGGTCTCAAAGAAACTGCAAGTTAATACATAGTTTAGATAGTGTAGAATATGAAACATTTAGCCCAATAAAATAGTTTTCTTTTCAAAACAAAATCAACATACGATTCTAAATTCCTAATAAAAGGATATCATTTAACTAATTGAAAACTTCAAAACGCTTGATTGTATATATTATATTGCAAACTTCATATAAGCATGTGTCCATCACAGAAGCAAGCTGATCACTCAAACAGTTATTAGCATATGTTTGTAGGGCAGCAATTACATGCAAAAAAAATACAAGCAATCTTTTCAGTGATAGGTCAAGACTCAAGAGATAGATAATAGAAGGTCTAAAACTAGTGCAAATATGAATCTTCCATAAACACACTCAAGCTAGCCAATTTGGTCAGTGTTCAGGTTTAGGTGTTATGGTCAGTGCGTTGTGCAGGTTCAGATCTTATGCACCTGATATGTGCATTTCAGTAGAAAGGTGTCGGTTGATAAGGTATGGTGATCAACATCTGCTGGATGTTCAGTGAATGAGACTAGGGTTCACTTTGGAGCAGATCAGGTCTGCAGTCAGGCACTTGGAACATAATCAGTTGAAGTTGTATACGACCAGTGCAACACTAGGGGTAAATCACTTGTACCAGATCAGGTCAACAATCAGTGAGAAAAACTGTTGCATTAGATCAGTCATCAATACACTTGGGTTTGAGGACTGGTAGACCAGTGCACTTGGGAGTAGAAATGTGGGTCAGTTCAACACTACATCCAATTCAGAATCAGATAAATGGCAAGCATAAGTAGATTTAGTGTGACCAAAAGCATCAGGGTCTGATGGAAATAAGTTCAGTACATGGGTATAGGTGAGTTAGTAGCTCTATCAACAATCTCTTGGATGCTAGGTTAGAAATGATGATAAATTTAGTCACAAGTCAAGCTGCATCAGGTCTGCAATTGTGCATCTGGGCTCGTGGATACAAGGCCAATTGGTGCATCATCATCAGAAATCATGCATCTAGTTCCTCATATTGACAACAATAAGAAAAGTAGACAGTAGTATTAAAAGGAACACATGTAAATAGTCGTCCATTTTATTTTTGTTGATTGGTTGAATAAAGTCCAAGTTGTTAGGGATTAGTTAGAAGGTACATAAATTACATGGGCTGTTTATTATTGATTGTCACGTGGGCTAGTAAAGCCTCATGCATGTGCTCGGCCTTCTATTCACATTTGGAGTAGACTAGTATGCTCTCTTATATAAAGAGACATTTAGGCTCAGTTGTATTCAACTTTTGATGATTAAATAAACACATTCTAAGTGATTAGAATTCTAATCAGACGTGTTCTCTTTCAAGGGAAATTGCCAATGAATATTGCTAACATGTGTTCTTTCTTTGAAACTGAAACAAAGGGAGTCCATAGAAAGACTCCACTAAGATCAAAGATAGTAAAAATTTGATTAAGAGTTGGAGGATGAGGGCTTGTTAGCATGTGATATTAATTGAGTCATGTCCAAGATCAATGTCACATGATCATATCCTTTCATTTTCGAGTAATATCCATCAAAGAGTCAAATAACTTCATGCGTGCAATCACCTTGAATGGATTCTTGGATTCATTAGCCTAATCCTTGGGGTTCATACTTAGTGAAAATCGGTATCGGAGCTATAAGTCCTCGTGGGATAAATATTTCATTTGGTTTTGACGAGAAGAACTTAAAATGGAAAAAATAAAGGTTGATGGAATCTAACAAAATTTAAGATTGAAATCCACCTTGTTTTGGAGGTCTTCCTTTCGTCCATTTTTAAAACTTTTTTAACATAGTAAACTTCATTGAGTTATGAAACTTTTGGCATTAGAAATATTGGATTTGGTGTTGTGCCTAGGGAGATATGAAATTTTCATTTTAGACTACCCAAAATCAATCAGATATGGGTAACTTGGTAAGTTGTTTCGAAAGCCTATCAAGATTCTTTTCTTTTGCTTTGATCTTTCATCATATTATAAATAAGTATCTCATAAACACAAAACTGTATCATTTGTTTACCTTTTCATAGTTTTTGTAGCTTTCTTAAAATACCTATTTATTGCGTGTTTTGTAAATATACAAGAAGGTCCATTTTGTTTATGTTTTATATTTTCTTTCTTTCTCCTTTGTTTGAAAGTCTTTTCAATGTTTCTTTTTTCATTTTGCTTATTTTTAAGTCAGCTATTTCAGATCAGTTTAAACTAAGGCCTTGTGTCACATTGATTTTACATAGTTTTGAATTCTTTGAAGTCAAGTCAAAGCTGGGTTCAATTTCAATGCTGAGTACATATCGAATCATCGGGTGCGTTTTAAACACCTCCTAGGCTCCTACCCACATTATAGGTAGTTACGAGGTGGCTTTCTTGGGCTATATAAGCCATCATACTTGTAATATGTGCCATTATAAAAAGAATTAAATAAAAATTTTGACTTGGAGTTTGGCAGACTTGAATTTTGCCATCAGTTCATTGAACATTCTGTTCTTGTGTCATTTTTGTGTGCGTGAGTTTGCAGCCCTTAACATCTGAGTTAGCAGTCCATATTAATTCTCTAGTGAGCTTGTTTGACATATGGCTTTAGCTCATTATCAAATTAGGATAGGGGCATCTACCCACACATGCTGGATAAGATGGATAACATGGTTTATAATTTAATATAAGAAAATTAAAGGCGGGAGTTGTTGAGACAAAATATCTGGTCAATGTGTTGTTCAGGTTCAGGTCTTATAGTCAGTGCAGGTTCAAATCTTGTGCACCTGATATGCAGTAGTTCAGTAGAAAGTGTATTTGTTGATCAGGTATGGTGAGCACGATCTGCAGGATGTTCAGTGAATGAGTAAAGTTCACTTAGGAGTAGATAGTGCACTAGAAAACAGAATCCACTGAAGGTGTATGTGAGCAGTGCAACTAGGAGCAAATCAGTTCAAAGGTACAACTATGGATCCTGTGGGTTACTTAAACCAGATCAGGTGAGCAATCATTGAGCAGATCTGTTGCATCAGATCAGTCATCAACACACTAGGGTTTCAGGTCTGGCAGACCAGTGCACTTGGGAGTAGGAATGTGGGTCAGTTCAGCAAGACATCCAATTTAGAATCAGAAGACAATGCAAGCATGAGCAGGTTTATTGTGACCAAAAGGATCAGGGTCTGAGGGAAATAAGTTCAGCACATGTACAGGTCATGAACAGCTGTTCTAGTTCGGAATCAGTGTCGAAGAGGGACTGTCCAGGTGGGCACTGGTGCACCTGGATTCTTAGTTTTAAAAAAGCACAAGGCGCATTGAGGCACAAAAAGTCCTTTTTCCCGAAGCGCAAGGCGAAAGGCGAAGACGCGAGCTTTTTGTATGCGAGGCGCACAACTTCGTTAAAAAGCTCCAAAATCATTTTTAAAACATATTTAATACTTCATAATTAAAACATGAAATTCAAATTATAATAACATATAAGTAAGCTAAACACTATTTTAGCACATATTACATAAAGTCATACGATGATTTGATAAGTCAATAACATAATCTTGAGTTAACAAAATCAAAAACAAAGGAAAAAAGAAAATAGTAGTTCTTGATGCTTGAATTGTTTTGTGACGCACTTAAACAAACACTTAGAAAATAAATCTAAATCATACGTCAACCAATGAAGATGGCGGCACTTCAAGGTTATTTTTACTCTTTCGTTTCTCCCTCCACATTTTATCTTGAGGGCAAAAAAGAGTGTAAATTTTTGCTTTCCATTAATTAAACAACTAAGAAGTGAGGGTTATTTTAGTGATATTAGGGAAAGACATGCTATTAATCAAAAATTATATCTGGCATACACGAGGTGCACAAGGCACGCGAGGCTCAAAAAGGCACAGATTTGAAGAGCCTCATGTAGTACGTGCGCCAAGACTCAAAGAGGCGTTTAAGTGGTCTTCCATATGACCCATATAAACCCATAACTAGGTCAAAAAAACATAAACACTTGTAATCTAAGGAGCGTTTTGGTTAACGCTATTTTTTACAATGTATAGGAAATATTTACGGTATGTATTAGTCTTCTAATTAATTATTTATGTATCCGACCCAATCTTTTGGGATTGAGAATTTGGTAGTAATTATTCGACAGGGTAGGCAACATCTATGCTTTCTGAATGATAACAAATACCCGGAAGATTATGGTTACTGAGCTAAGTTAACAACTCTAAAGGTGCATATGAAAATTAGTAAAAATCTTAAAACACCTAAAAGATAGTCTTGCATTGGTATATTATTGTCTCCACTCATATCTCGTGATTTTCCATACTCTTCTACTGCCTTTATATATCCTTGACACTGAAAACTTGTTTCATTCCACTGTTTCTTGACTTCCTTAACAATCTCATCCATTTTGTACCTGCGTAAGTAAATATGTACAAATCAACAACTTTCCTTTCAAGACACCACTAAGCTTAGTTACTTAGTGTACAACCTGGAGAAATGTTCAATGCATAATAAAGAGAGTCTGTTTCGTATTAAATAACCACTAAATCGTGGCTGAAAACTATAAAACCTAAATATTATGTACTATAAAGCCAATATGAAGAACAAAGATTTTTGAACAAAGAACAATTTGCAAGAATATAATTTAGTACTAAAAGCCAAGGTCTGCCTTCTTGATATAAGTTGGCTATGTATTAAACAAGAACCAAACTATAAACACACGTTTGTATTTTGAAGTTTCGTATTCAATAAATAAGGCTGATTGATTTCTATTGTAATGGAATTGTTTTGTGATTTTTGTGGTTTGAAACAATGAAAATTAAGAAAGATATGTTGATTGAACAACTTTAAAATGGCTGAACCAAAGTTTTAATTTCGATACAGAATTCACCACGAAATTAAAGCTAGGGGCTCCTAAGAACACATTCAATCTTTAGCCAAAAGAATGAAAAACAAAGGAACTTCAAGTTACTTTCAACTATTCCAAGTTAAAATTAAATTGCAAAGAAAGAACAAAAAATGCTCAAAGGTTGTTTGTATTAAAGAAGTAATGGAAGTGAATGAATTACAAGAGGGCAGTAGCCTATTTATACTAAAGGATTCAGCTACCAAAGATTACAACTTGCAAACTCCCAACAGCTATATTTTATAATCTAGTGGATAAAAGCAAGTCTCCAACAGCTATATTTTTAAATCTAGTGGATAAAAAGCAAGTCTCCAACAGCTATATTTTAAGTCTCCAACTTGATTTGAATTGATTTGCAAATGTCCTTCAATATATCCTTGATGATTTTCAGCCATTTTATTGATTTTGTGGCTGAGTGCTTTGTTTCGATTCTTGCTTCACACGCTTTGTAAATTTCGAACCCATTTGACCCAAAATAAATACTAGACTTAAAAGAAAATTACAACTCAACTAACTAAACATGAGACATGATTAAGCTTGATCCTAACCTGGCTTAATCATCTCGAAGACTTTTTATTGTAAAAGATTACAAAAAGACTCAAATATTCGAAATAAAATAAAAGACTTAAATAATACGACCAAAAAAGAAGACTTAGTTTATGACTACGAAATTAAAGGACTTCAGCTTTGAACCTTGAATTTGAGCGTCTTCCAGTTGATGTTGTATCATTATATTTATCTTGGTCAGCTCATGAGAATTAGATGTAGGTGATCCTACATCACTTCTAGATTTTGATGGCCCGAAGCAAAAGAAAAATTATGGGCCCCTAACATTTAATTAAAATGTAGATTAAAAAATCAATATAAAATACTAGGAAATAAATTGTACACAGATGGGCATAAACTAAAATCATACAAGAAAGCTCCTACAAGCATTTTTGGATGCGAAATTTCTAGTGTCTAGATTAAGAGATTCAAGCATATTGAGGATTTTTGCAAAGTAGAATATTTGCAGTCACCATCAAATTTCAAAATCAAACCAATAAATAAAACTTATTCACCACAATTCCAATCGACAATCAACAAAATCAAACCAATCATCTCATATTTCATTTCTTGATTATATGTCTTCAACATTCAAACCACTTAATCCTAAAATGCATTTCAAGTGATTCAAGCATAATATTTCAATTTAGCCATAAGTAAATGTAAATGTTCAAGAAAGACAAATATATAAGTAAACAAAGAGGAAAAATCAAAATCGCATTGTTGGCATGTCACTTTCATCAATAGTAGGCAACACAACTATACTAAAATCAGTAGGGTATGGAGTCCCATCCTCTACTTTCTTTCAACTTCCTATTTTTCTTGAACTCACTTAATTTACCAATTTACCAATATTATGAAAGAAAGCAAACAAAAATTGCGAAACCAATTTACCACAAATATGACATACATTCAGCAATTAACAATAAAAGAGTAAGTGATGAATAATTTCCAACAAAGCAAAATCAAATTATAATTCTCTTATTCTCCCATCAAATTCCAATATCAAAGCTATGAAACCATCAAATTCAAAAAGAAATCATAATTCAATTCAAAAGTGAGGGATAAAAAATAACAATCAGGAGAAGTACCGTTGAATTGATCAGAATTCAGTGGTGAAATGGCGAGTCACCTGCAACGGCGAAGGATTGGTCAGTTCAGGCGTGATTTGGTGAGGTAAACCGTAACTATTCAACTGATATGTTGAATATTCAATGGAGGACGAATGAGTTTATTTAAATAGAAGCAATACGTCTATGCCCAACTCGCCTTTTGCTAGGCTTGGTCCAGCTAAAATCGCTATAATACGAAGTTTTCTACATATATGCGTTTTTAGCTCCACTACCTTCTAATTCAAATTTTTTAGGCTTGTTTGGTATAAATTTTTTGGAAAAAAGTAATAATGATTTGTTTGGTTGGTGGCATTAAATGGTGGTAATGAGAATGATTTATAGTTTAAAATATCATCAAAAGTTCCATGCCATTCCCATGATAATGAAACTTTGATCATAAAAAAGATTTTTGTATATACATATTTTCATTACCACCTAATACCACATCTCCCAATGGCATTGGAATGAAATTTATGAAGAAAATGAGATGATTGAAGTTGAACAAGCATGGCTATCAAGGTTGCAAGAGATTTTTCAACAGAAATTACTCTAATTTTCATTTTCATTACCATCGTTTAATACCATCTACCAAACGGACCGTAGATAATTAAGACATCTAATTAGTTATTGGTTGGTATAAAAAAAATTAACCAATTTCATTTCTTTGGGTTAATCATTACCCTTGTTTTGATTCCCCCCATTTTCTAAGAGTAATAAGAAGAAAATAAAATCACTTTAGAGGGCGTTTAGTATGTAAAATTTGTATGCAGGAAACGGAATAAATAATGCATTACCGTTACTAAGTGTTTGGTTAGACATTCTAGATAACCCAATCCATTTCTCAAGGGAATGTTTTCCTCCCATTTGTTACCCCTCATAAAATCCGGTAATAAAAACCATTACCCTCCGCCCTCCATCAACAAATAGTATTGATTTGCTACTACATGTCATTCTCCCTATTCTTTCTCCTTTTCTCTATACTCTTTTACTCAAAATTTCTTACATTTTGTGCTCTGTACTTTTTCCCAATACGACATCCATGATTACTTCCGTACATTTTCTATTCAAAAGTACATGCATGGTTGACTTTTTTGCGGTTTTAGGGAGGCCCGCAGCATATGGTTGACTTTTCTGCTGCGGTTTTAAACCGCAAGATTTACAATAGGCCATATGCTCCTATCACTAATGCTTAGGGCCAAAACCTATTATGGGAAAAAAACCGCAGCAAATGAGGTTTTTTCCACTAGTGGCAAGAATAAGATAAATAGTTTACCCAAAAAACAAATAAGATGAATAATGAGAAAAAGAACTTCAATTAATTTAATAATGGAAGAAGGAAGTAAACTCCTTTTATAACAATTGGGCAAGGAAGATAGGTAATCTAAGGGTTATTTTTGCAAAGTATGGGAAAAAAAATGTAATTGAGGCCAACTAATTCATCATCATCATCATACTCAGTGTGTCCCGCCCAATCACACAATTCGTGATTCGGTTTGATTCATTGTACGAATTCGGATTCGCGATTCGCTAGTTGATGTATACGTTGTTCGTTCGCTTAGGTGTTTGGTTCTATTTTTAGGTGGATGATTCGTGCATTTATTTTCGATGTATATTAAAATCAACATTTTATAATTTTTAACCAAACACAATATAAGATATTTACTAGGGGTGTTCAAAAATATCCGGATCCGAAAACCCGATCCGAAAAATCCGTTTTCCGATTTTTAAAACCGGGTAAATTACCCGGTTTTCCAAATTCGAATATTTCAGGTCAGGTACCCAGTTTCAAAACCGGGTATTCGGGTCGGATACGGATCGCGAATTTTGGAAAACCGGGTACCCGGTATCCGGTTTGAGTATTTTTTTTTTTAAATGTCAAAAATGAAATTGAAAAGTAAAACCCTAAATGACTAAATCTATCAGATTCCTTCTACCTAGGGCCGCTTTCTATTCCACTCTTCCAGTATTCCACTCAATATTGCTTCTTCTTCCTCCTTCGTTCTTGCTGCTGGCTGTTGCTTGCCTTCTTCCTCCTTCACCATTCACGACGTCATCTTTCATTGGGTAAGTTTGTTTCAATTTTTTTGCCATCTTCTTCTTCAGTACCTATTTAATTTTTTTTTTTGCCATTTTCGATTTCGTTATCTACTTAACTTAGTTCGTCACCATTTTCGCATTAAACGATTTTGTCACATAACATCTTCACTCTTCACTCTTCAGTAATTATTTAATTTTTTTTTTGCCATTTTCGATTTTGTCACAGATTTAATCTGCCATTTTCGGTAGTGAGTTGAAGATCTATATGGATTCTTACCCACCGGTTCCACCATCTAGATTTTCAGTAGTTCTTTTTCATTTATTCAAAATTCTGATATTTGTTCTGATATTCTGTATTTTTGTTGTGATATTCTGATTTTCGGTAGCCATTTAATTTGATGAACTGTTGTCCGTGAATTGATTGTGTACAACTAATGATGAACCAATTGTGAATTGTTTACTTCTACAAATCCTTTGTTTTTTGCTTTACATTTGGAGATGAACTGATGAATGAACTGATTGAAATTGATTCATGTAAGTTGTGAGTTGTGATTACTGATTATGTTAGCTGAAAGGTTTTGGATGAAATGATGATGAACTGATTATGAATTGATTGTAGTATTGTACAACTAGCGATGAACTGACTATGAATTGGTAACTTGTATAGAACATGGGGTCGTCTTTTGATGATAATGGAAATTTATCACCGAATGAAGGAACTCAATTTGAAGAGAGTGTTGATCGCTTGTTCGATGAGGATGAAGATACAAGATCACCAATTAAAAAACATAAAAAACAACCTCGTGCAACTACTGGTACGAGGAGTAATAGGTCAAAATGGTGGGATCATTACACAGTTGATGAATTGGATTCAACAATTGCTCATTGTAAGTATTGCAAAACTTCTATTAGTTGTCCTAACAAAAATGGAACAACTCTTTTGGCTAATCATATTAAAAGATGCAAAAAATATCCTCCAAATTTGGATATGAAGCAAAAGAAAATTGAATTTGATATTGCTAGAAGAGTCAATGAGGATGGTAGTGTTGATAGTGTTGGTGTTCCAAATTTGTGGGAATTTGATTATGATTTGTGTAGAAAAAAACTTGCTACAATGCTTATTGTGGATGAATTGCCTTTTGCTTTTGTTGAACGTGAAGGATTTCGTGAGTATTGTAGGGCTTTGAATCCTTTATTTAAGATTCCTTCTCGTAGCACTGCCACTAGAGATTGTTATAGTCTTTTCATTGAAAAAAGAAATGAGTTGAAATTGTTTTTTCAAAAGTTTAAGTCACGAATTTGTCTAACAACAGACACTTGGACATCAAGGCAAAACTTAAGTTATATGTGTTTGACTTCACATTTTATTGATGATAACTGGAATTTGCAAAAGAAAATCATAAACTTTTGTCCTATTGCTGGTCACAAGGGAATACTCATTGGCAGAGCCGTTGAAAAATGCTTGATTGATTGGGGTTTGAAAAATATCATGACATTGACCGTAGACAATGCAAGTTCAAATGACATAGCGGCCAATTACCTTAAGAAAAGACTTAACATTTGGGATACTGGTTTGTTGAAGGGTCAATACCTACATATGAGATGTGCGTCACATATTTTCAATTTGATTGTGAAAGATGGTTTGAATGAAGTTGATTTGTCTTTTTTGAAAGTTTGGTGGTGCTCCTACTGAAGAGGATTGGAAGAAAGTGTCTACTTTCTTACCTTTTTTGAGTGTTTTTTATGATGCAACTTTGAGATTTTCTGCTTCTCGTTATGTAACTTGCAACTCTTATGCACATGAGTTTTTTGGGACTAGATTATTGCTTGCCAACAACATAAGTGTCGATGATGAGGGTATGAGGAAAATGACTACCAATATGATGGAAAAATATGACAAATATTATGGAAACATCGATAATATCAATATTTTAGTGTTTGTAGCTGTTCTTCTTGACCCTAGGCATAAGTGGAATTATGTTAGATTGGATTGTGCGTGCTTCATATGATGCCACAAAAGCTACTCTCTTGTCACTAAAGATTAAAATGGTTTTTCAAAACTTGTTTGATTCTTATTCTTATTCTATGCCTCCACCAAAGACAAGTGAAGCTACTTCCTCCACTTCCACCTCAAGGAGTGGGGAAGGTGGACCTTATTGAACTAATGCATTCAAGATATCAAATGGAGACAGGTTGTTCATTAACCAATCTAAACAAAAGTGAGTTGGATAGGTATTTAGAAGATGCATGTGAACCTCATGATTCTAACTTTGATATTTTACTATGGTAGAAAGATCAAACAAAACGGTATCCCATTCTTCAAAAGATGGCTAAAGATGTGCTCGCTATACCTATTTCTACCGTTGCTTCTGAATCGGCTTTCAGTACTGGTGGTCGTATTCTTGATGATTTTCGAACATCATTGACTCCAAAGATGGCCGAAGCCCTTATTTGCGCACAAGATTGGCTTCGTATTTCTATAACTCCTTTAGCGATAGAGGAGAGTTTGCTTGCACTTGAAGAGATGGAGGAAGGTTAGCATAAATTTTTAATTATTTTTCAATTGATTATTTAATATTTAAGAGTAAAATATATTTTTCCTTTAACCTTATATTGTTCGACTGTTCGTGCTCTTGGTTTAGGTAATGCAATTAACTTTGGAGCATCCGGAGGTCATAATCGATGAAACTCTTGACGTCGGTGACGATGATTAATGGAGCTTAAAGTTTCAACTTAAAAATTTTAATCGTTTGCTTTTAGTTTATGGAATTATGAGTTTATGGAATTATAGTTGTATTTCAATTAACTAATGGTTGTATTTTAA
>NC_080061.1:16082352-16092352 GCF_026212465.1 Amaranthus tricolor
GTGATTTAATACCATACAATCCATTCTTTCATGGCCAGTACTAATATCATCTCCACCATCTGGTGACCTTTTGCTGGGATCACCTACAGCCACGAGACGCGTCTTGTCGCGCGGTTTCAGTTGTTGGAACCATGGAGGCGGTCGTCTCGTAGGGTGTAAAATGCTGAGGATGGTTGTTTTGCCGCCGGAAAACAATGATTGAGGTAAGAAAAAATGGAAAGAGCGCCCCCATAACCGTTTACAGCCCCGACCTTCTTGGTGAGATCTGGTTTTGTTTGTCCGTGAAGACTGGAATAGGCGGCCCAAGGTAGAAGGAATCTGATAGATTAAGTCATTTAGGGTTTTCAATTTCATTTTTGACATTTAAAAAAAAATTTACTCAAACCGGATACCGGGTACCCCGGTTTTCCAAAATTCGTGATCCGTATCCGACCCAAATACCCGATTTTAAAACTGGATACCCGACCCGGATTATGCGAATTTGGAAAACCGGATAATTTACCCGATTTTAAAAATCGGAAAGCGGGTTTTCGGATCGGGTTTTCAAAACCGGATATTTTTGAACACCCCTACATTAAATTAACTTCAACACATTATTATTATTATTTAGAAACATGTACTTGAAAGCTTCTAATAATAGCGAAAATAGTCTCATCTCAACCACCTTGCATCTTATAAAGTTGTACAATGTCTCAACACTAGCTAAGATGCAAAGGTTTTTTCCCAAACCTGAAGCTCATTTATTTTTTGTGCCACAAAGTGATACTAGGTGGAAAGGATAACCTTTTCTTACACCCTAGACCATTAAAGCAGATCTAATAGATACGCCAGTTTTCAATAATCTAAGTTGTGAATTTCGCCGGTTAATCGGTCTTGAAGAAGAAAAACGAAATATTTTCTTCAATTGGAAAATTATAAGATCCAGACGGTACAATGAAAATTGAAATCAAAAAGAGGGAAGATGAAAATTGACGGTTCAATGACAATTAAAGAAACATAATATTAAATTTTTTTGCTTAAATTTGAAATTGGTAGAAAGAGATAATGAATTAATGTGATGAAATTTGGTTGAGATGGCCAAAATTTTTTTCGTGAATTGAAATTAGGGCAATTTGGGGATAGAGGATGGAGACATTTTGATTTCAATTAGTCCTTTCTATTTTTGTTAGCCACGACACAAAAATCTTTCACTACAATTTTGGCAATGTTGCTAACAAAATCAAAGAGATAAAAAAGTATATATCTTAAAAATATTCTTACCTCATATTTAAATTAATGTAATATTTTTATAAAGAGTGATGATTTTTTTTTGATTTTAGTAAAGAAAAACTAATAATTATTATTAATAAAGTATATAAAACTACTAATGTTATTGATATAAAAAAGGTTATAAGTGTGTTACCATGCGAATGTGCAAAAATATCCAATCTGAAATATCTAGTATATCTGATATCCGGATCGATTCAATATTCTTTTTGAACACCCCTAATTATATATTGATATTTTAATGTATCACATTGTAAATGATGTAACAAAGAATAATTAACGCATTAGGATTCAATGATTTACATGTTAGTAATTGATCCCTCCATCTAAGTAATCGTGGAAACCATTGCCCATCCATCACCTCTAAAAAGAGAGTTTGGGATTTAAAATCTTTCGACTGTTGGTAACATTTCATGATTTCTAAATTTAATTTAATAAATTTTAAATTTTGATAATTTTTTAATTTAGAATAAAAACAATAAAAAACTCCAAAAATAGGAAATCAAATCAAGAAGATAGAAAACAAAAAAGATGATGAAGAAGAAAGTATGTATCTTGCAATTACTCAATTTTGTAAGTAATAGTGAAATTACTCCAGTTTTCAATAACCTCAGTTGTGAATTTCTCCGGTTAATCTGTCTTGAAGAAGAAAAATGAAAGATTTTCTTCAATTCAATAATTATAGGATTCAGATGGTACAATGAAAATTGAAATCAAAAAGAGGGGAGATAGAAGTTGACGGTTCAATGACAATTAAAGAAACATAAAATTAAATTTTTTTTTTCTTAAATTTGAAATTCGTAGATAGAGATAATGAATTATGTGATATAATTTGGCTGAGATGGCCAAAAAAAAATTTCGTGAATTATTAGGGCAATTAGGGGATAGGGGATAGGGGATAGGGGATAGGGACATTTTAATTTCATTTACTCTTTTCTATTTTTGTTAGCCACGACACAAAAATCTTTCACTACAATTTTGGCGATGTACCTAACAAATTCACTGAGATAAAAAAGTATATAACTTAAAAATATTCTTACCTCATGTTTAAATTAATGTAATATGTTTATAAACAGTTATGATGTTTTTGATTTTATTATTGAAAAACTAATAGTTATTATTAATAAAGTATATAAAAGTACTAATGTTATTGAAATAAAAAATATTACTAAGTGTGTTATAGAGTGTGCAAAAATATCCAATCTGGAAAATCTGTTGTATTTGGTATCCGAATCAATTCGATATTCGTTTTGACCACCCCTAATTATACATTAATATTTTAATGTATCACATTGTAAAGGATGTATCAAAGTAAGTGTCTAAAAAGAGTTCGAGACTTAAAACCTTTCAACTGTTGATAACATTTTATGATTTCTTAATTTAATTTGCCACAGTTAAACGTGCTGAAAAGGGCGGTTCGGGCCGATCAGGGCAATTTTGGGCCGGGTCACATTATTCTATAACGATTTGTGTTATAAATTATGACACTTGAATTTGAAATTTATTGCAAGTTTTGATCTTGCCTCGAAAATGACATATTTTAAGAGAAAATAAAAAAAAATAAGAAAAAGTTTATCACTGATTTAAATTCAAAATCTTCATCCAACTTAATTATTTTCCCTTGTTTTTTTAATTTAATATAAGAAAAAAATTCTTTAAACAATGATTCAATTCAATATATTTTAAATAAAAACATTTTGAAAACATTTTGAGAAGCTTTTTTCGCTTACCAAATACAAAAACTAGTCCTTAAACGATGATTTTAGGTAAGATTAAAGTATTTTCAACAAAAGAGAGTAAGAATGTTTCTAACTTCCAAGACTTTTCCAATTTTTAATTTAGTGAAAATCAGATCTTATCATCTTTTTCAATTCAAGAACACATGAAAAATGTTCTTTTCTTTCTCAAACTGTGCTACACTACAAAAAAGGAACAATTCTGACTGAAAGTTTCCGACTAGCTCAAAACAGTTGGAAAATTTTGACTAACTTTCCGACTGACAACCTTTAGTTGGAATTTCTGACTAAATTGCTACTAAATTAATTTTTGGTCGGAGTAATTTTTTGGCATTATTTTTAAAAGTTGGATCTTGTTAGCATTATCTAGAGATAAACCACATAATAATAATAATAATAATAATAATAATAATAATAATAATAATAATAATAATAATAATAATAATAGAAGTTGATGAGAGAATGTAACAAAAGACTCTTGTATCTTTGTGAAATCAGTTATAAGAACCCCATTGTCATAAAGAAGAAGAATTCGGTTAACAATTTGCCTTTGTCTAATACTCTGATGAAAGTAACGTGAATTCTCATCCCCAAATTTCAGTCAATTCAACTTGGCTAACTGGCTAAGGTAGGTGCCTAGATTATTCTTAGCCTTCCTAAGCCTATCAATAGCTGCACACTCTTGTGAAGAGAGCACTGGATCATAAGGGTGCATATGTAACTCATTTTGAACACTACGAAGATCATCTTCAGCTTGCATCACTAAAGCTTTCAAATGATTAACTTGGAATCTATCTTTCAAAATAGGTTTCAGATGCTTGAGCTTCTCCGAAATTTGAAAACTCCTACAGCCTGGAACGGAAATACCCCAAACTTTGAAAACACTATCAATAAAATCCTCCTGCTCAGCCCAATGGTTGAAGAACTTAAAAGTCTTCTTCCCCTTGATGAACTGAATCAACATAGGCGTATGATCAAACGACCCTTCATCTAAAATAGACACTTCAACAGTAGGAAAAGCATCCTCCCAAACTTGATTTCCTAGGACACGATCAATCTTACTAAACACACGAGCTTCCCCACTTCTCTTATTAGACCAAGTAAAGAAACAACCATTGAATCTCAAATCATGATGTAGACTGTGTTAGTGATGGGAATAGCAACAAGATGGGGGGGGGGGGGGGGGGGGGCGGTTTGAATTGTTGTTGTTACAAGTTTAAGCGTTTTTGCCCTGTTTTTGCGGAATTAGATAAAAGAAATAAGACTTAAACTTAGAGCGAAATAATGAAAGAGACAACACGATTTTACGTGGAAACCTTCTAGGCCTAAATAGAAGGAAAAACCACGACCCCACGGGATTTCTAAACTCTTCACTATGTTTTGGGCAACTCGTTACAATTACATAAAACACCTTGCTTCACTCGAAGCGTTCTCCACTAGGCCAACTTCTCTTTCCAATTGCTTCACTCAAAGCAACTCTCTTAGCTTCACTAAAAGCTAATCTCTTCACTAGCTTAACTAGAAACTATCCAATTCTCCCCTAGACTCGCCCAAGTCTAGTTACAATAACTCTCTCAAAAACCCTTACACAAGGATAAAATTCTCTAAAGATAAAATCAATAAGTTGCACAAGAAAATATTGTAAGTTAATTGGAAATCTTTGAACAAAATATTTCTTATTGATTTTCCAAAAATATACGTATGATTTAAAGGCTCATACGAAAAGCAAGATTTGAGGAACAACTGACTCCACTATTTATAGAGTCAATTTCCCTTATAAAAAGGAGGTAACTAACCACTATTCTCTTATCCCAAATAATAAGAAGAATAATATAAATCTTTGTCAGAATTAACATTAACCTGCTCATGTGCATTCTCAAGAATCCCATTATCGTTTAATCTCAAGTGCAAATTATTCAAACACTTTGCACTAATTTTATTATGTGGACCCATTGAAAAATGCAGACCATCAAGAGGGACTCCAAACTTCCTAAATATCCAAGTCAATAAGCCTTCATACCTAACAACAAACTTTTAATCAATGCAATCACTTAAATGAGAGATCATTAGAGAAGGAAAATTAATCTTCATGTTGTTAGCCATACAATAGATTAGGGTAGCATCACGTAGGTTTACCTCTCTGTGCTTAGAGTTGCGTGGTAAGATAAATCTACGGGCTATGTTGTAAAGCAATTTGTGTAGTGGGGACAGCACATTGTGACTAATTTTTCCTCTCTTTTCATGAATTCCTAAAAATTTCAGCACGATCTTTTCATTTATACCAGAAAAAACAATTTTCGACCCAACATGGTAAGTGTCAAAACCAGTAGCTGGCACTCCAAACCATTCTCCTAACATTAAACTATTAAATTCAATCTTTATCTCCTTGACCATACTTGAACAAACACCATTATCAATTGAAAAATTCAAAATAAATTCTCGCATTAAGTTAGGGTAAATGGGGTTACAACAGTATTCTATCATCAGCGTTTCCCAATATTGATGTTGTAAAATGGCATGATGTTGAAGAAAGGGAGTGGATTCATACCAATATTTATCTAGACTGAATCCCACGGTCATTTCCTTTGATACTTCATCAGCACAGTTGGGATCATTGTTCTTTTGTTGTAAACTCTGTAGGCTTTACTATGAGTTGAATAGCCAAGAAATACTACTTTATCACTTATTTTATCAAACCTTCCTATGCTTCGTTTTCCATTTACATGAACAAAGCATTTACATCCAAACACACGAAAATAGGAAATATTTGGTTTTACACCTTTAAACAATTCATAGGGTGTCTTAGAAGTGATAGGTCTTATTTGTACACGATTTAAAATATAGCATGCAGTATTGACAACCTCAACCCAAAAATTTCTAGGTAGACCACTAGCAATTAACATGGTTCTAGCCATTCCTTCTAATGTTCTATTCTTTCTTTCTACCACACCATTTTGTTGTGGTGTTCTAGATGCTGAAAAATTATGACTTATTCCATGTTCATTACAGAAATTCATAAAGCTTGAATTTTCAAATTCTTTACCATGATCTGACCTTATGTGAATAAGTTGATTATTACTAGATTTTTGAATTTTGTAAGCGAAAGAAACAAACTCATTAAAAGCTTCATCTTTGCTTACTAAAAATAAAGTCCATGTAAATCTACTATAATCATCAACAATAACAAACACATATCATTTGCCACTATGGCTTTGTATTCTCATAGGTCCACAAAGATCCATATGTATTAGTTCAAGCGGTTTAGTAGTGGTCACTACATTCTTTGGTTTAAAGGACGACCTTACTTGTTTTCCTTTGGCATAAGGATCACAAATTTCATCCTTCAGGAATTTTATGGACGACAATCGTCTTACTAGGTATTTTGATCTTAAGGAATTAATCAAAGTAAAGCTAGCACGACCTAGACATTTATGCCAAAGAAGTGGGTCGTCTTCTATAACACTGAGACACGTCAGACTGGATTTGGGAACAGTGTTGAGGTCCACAACGTAGGTGTTCCCTTTTCAGATTCCTTCCAGAACAGTGTCTCCTGTGTCACTCCTAGAAATAATGCATTTATCAGATATGAAGTTTACAGAGATGGGAACAACAACAAGAAGGGGGGGGGGGGGGGGGGGGTGAATTGTTGTTGTTACAAGTTTAAGCGTTTTTGCCCTCTTAGCAAATTTTGATAGTGATTTGTCAACTAGAGTGTCGATGGGTCTCTTGTTTCGAACATGCATAGTGGATGCACTTGGTGTACCCGATTGTTCTTGTGAAGAAGATAGTGCTGCAGTAATTTGAGGCGATGGATGGACTACCTTCAAGGGTTTAGGTTGAGTGGTTTTGGGCGTTTTCTTGGTTTGCTTTTTGCTTGATGTTGATTTTGGGGATTTCATGGCTGATTTCTTGCTTGAAGAAGATGAAGCGAGATTGAATGTGAGAGATTTAGGGTTTGCTTGTTGGTAAAGTTGGAGTGATGAAGTGAGGGGTTATGACGTGAGGGAAGGCGTGTATATTGATGATGAAGTGACGGTTACCAAAAGGTTGCACTACACATTATTAAATTTTGCATGTGTGAACAATGTGTGTGTAAGAGATGTTAATAACGGTTTTTCGAAGCATTACGATGATCCGGCTCCCACTTTTTAATTAATTTGCGTTAACCATCTATTAAAGAAATTGATGGAATAGAAAAATAGAGAAATTGAAAATATAAATATTTTATATGAGGATAAAAAATTTATGCTGCTTTAGTCCGATCAATTTAAACATGCAAACATGAAAGCATTCATAGCATATACTTCTAAATAACTGCGTACCTGATCCTTTCAATAATTGATTTTTCAATCAAGATTTTTGTGGATGATTTAACCCTTTCAATTTTTATTTTGCCTTGAGGAGAATACTTGACACGTACTTTACTGTAGCTTAATTATGCCAAGTTCCAATCTCATTTTTTCATGTTGTTCCCTTGGAAGTGGTTTTGTCATGATGTCGGTTATTTGCTTGTTAGTGTTAACATGCTTGATAATAATATTTTTATTTTCAACGTTGTCCTTAAGAAAATGATGTCTTATGTGGATATGTTTAACTCTTGAATGATGCACTGGATCTTTAGATATATAGATGTCACTAGTATTATCACAATAAATAGGAACACATTCAAACTTAATACCAAAATCTCTTAGCTGTTGTTTTATCCAAAGCATTTGGGAACAACAAGCTACTGCTGCCACATATTCTGCTTCAGTGGTGGATAGTGCAACGGTGTTTTATTTCTTGGAACACCACGATACTAAACATGAGCCAAGAAATTGTACCATACCTGAAGTGCTTTTCCTGTTAACAAGACCTTCTGCATAATCTGCATCACTATAACCTTTCAAATCATAGAAATCACTTTTAGGATAAAATAGAGACAAGTCATTTGTTCCCTTCAAGTATCTTAGAATTCGTTTCACTGTTGTGAGATGTGATTCTTTAGGTTTAGATTGAAATCTAGCACATAAACCAACACTAAAGGCAATATCGGGTCTACTAGCAGTTAGATATAATAAAGAACCAATCATGCCTCGATACATGGTTTGATCAACATTTGTTCCATTTGAGTCTTTATCCAATCTAACATTTGTAGCCATAGGTGTGTGGTTAGTTTTAGCATTATTTAAACCATATTTCTTGAGAAGTTCTTTGATATATTTTTGTTGATGAATAAATATTCCATTTATTGTTTATTTAATTTGCAAACCAAGGAAGAAATTCAATTCTCCCATCATACTCATTTTAAATTCTGTGCTCATTAGGTTAGCAAATTCTTTACATAGCAATTCATTGGTAGCACCAAAAATAATATTATCAACATAAATTTGAACAACTAAAATATCGGAACCTCTATTCTTAAAGAATAAGGTCTTTTCAATTTTACCTCTAACAAAGTTATTCTCAATTAAGAACTTTGATAATCTTTCATACAATTTCCTAGGAGCTTGTTTTAACCCATAAAGAGCTTTATTAAGCTTGTAGACATGATCCAGACAAGAGGGATTTTCAAAACCAGGGGGTTGTTCCACAAAGACTTCTTCATCAAGAAAACCATTCAAGAAAGCACATTTCACATCCATTTGATATAATTTAAAGTTCATAAATGTAGCAAAAGAAATTAAAATTCTAATAGCTTCTAACCTCGCTACTGGAGCAAATGTCTCGGTATAGTCAATTCCTTCTTATTGATTGTACCCTTTAACCATGAGCCTTGCTTTGTTTCTTACAATAATTCGGTGCTTATCCAATTTGTTCCGAAATACCCATTTTAATCCAAGTACCTTTTTTTTTGTTTTGGTTTGGGTTCTAAATGTCATACTTTATTTCTTTCCAATTCATTCAGTTCATCTTGCATGGCTACAATCCATTCAGAATGTTTTAGAGCTTCTTCGTGACTTTTAGGTTCAAGTGTAAAGAGGAACGCAAAGTGTGCACAAAAATTTCTCATTTGGGATCTGGTTTGTGTTCCCTTATTCAAATCACTGACTATCAAATCAAGAGGATGACATTTTTGATATCTCTAAGGTTTGGGCACAAATTTCTCTTGTGGGAACAGTTGTAGGCTCTGGATCATTAACTTGATTGTTATTCTGCTCATTTTCAGCTTGATCAGTTTGCTCATTTCTGGGAACAGCTGGACTGGGAACATTTAGTTGGTCCTCATTCACTAACTGTTTTTTATTGTCTAGTACTTTGATTTGTTCTTCATTCTGCTGTTCTCCTATTGTTCTTTGATCTTGATGTTTCATTACATCTTCATTATCTTCTAAATTTGTAAGACCTATTTTAAAATCATTTGTATCAGAGAGATGCTTAGTAAGTTATGTTTTAAATTGTCGACTAAAAATATATTATCAATTGCATGAAAACTTGACTTTCCTACTTTTCCTTTGGCCATGATTTCACCTTTCATGTTGTCACCGAAAGTCACTGTTCCCCCATCATAGGTTTCCAGTAAGAGAAATTTTGATTTATCACCTTTCATGTGCTTGGAACACCCACTGCCGAGATACTATGAGTTGTTCCCCCTCACTTGGACCTGTTTTCCTTTAGATTTCTCATCCTTGCTTTCGTGTGAGGCCATGAGACATAAGTTTGCCGTTTCTTCCTCTTCGGGGCTTTCAGTCTCAGCATCACTCTCTGATTCTCCCCATGCAGCTATCATGGCTTTGCGAAAGTCGGTTTTGTTGAGATTTCCTTTGCTTTGAAGTCTTCATGTTTCCCTTGCTTTTCCCCTTGCCCTTTTTATTTTTCCATATAGGGTAATCTTTGATGAAGTGCTCGGTACTTCCACATTTGTGGCATTCAAGGTTGGATTTTGCATTGGTAGTTCTTCTTTCTTTGTTATTTCTTTGATTGGTACACCTGCTGTTCCTGAAAAACTTTTTAAATTTTCGTACCAGCATTGCAGCCTCCTCCTCATCACATTTTGATTCATCCTGATCTACTGCTGC
>NC_080061.1:16103943-16213943 GCF_026212465.1 Amaranthus tricolor
TTTCATTTTGAGTAATTTCTATGTATTCTTCATAGCTTTGCTTTCATTTCAATTAAGAATTAGTGTTAGCATAATTTCCCTTTCAATTCAATTAAGTATTTTCACTTTCCAAATACAATGTTAACTACATCCTTTATTGTAATATTTTGCAACTTGGAATTCTTCAACCATTGATGTACTATTATTGAAACTTTTGGAAGGTATTTCTTTGAATCACCAAATCATCTTGTTCATCCTTAGATTGAACTTAAAAGAGTAACTTTTATCCTTACTTATATTGTTTTCAATTCATGTCATTTATTTATCTTTGATTGTTTGTCTTTAGTTTCATATATTCATGCTTGTAGTTCTTCAACTTAAATTGCACTCATCTCTTTAGGATACTCTAGTTTAATTTATTCATCTATGATTCTTGGCTTGTTTGCAATCTACAATTTCAATATGAGTATGAGTGAGCGTAAGACGCTGTCGTACACGCACAAATTTCAATTGTATTTTACCCTATTACAACTTGCTGAATATAGTATGTGGCAAATAGGGGTCGATCCACAGAGATTGTGATTACTAATTTTAAAGATACTTCTAATTTATTTATCTTTATAGAAAATATAGAAAGTAAAAAAATATGGGGGGAAATGAGTTGTGATAGCACTACTAAGAACTTAAAAATAAAATAGGCTTAATACAAGAAAATAAGATATGTAAAGTAAATAAGAGTGTAAATCAATAAGAGAAAGTATTAGCAACATGTATTATAGTGATTGGCAAGATTATTTTTAATCATTGATTAATTACAACTTTTATATGAATAGGCGGCTGTAGGATTTATAGTATCCTCGTAAATCCCCTGTAAACCCTTTTATTTTAGCTTACTATTTGTGCCCAAGATAGTAAAGCCCTAGTGTTCACTAATCCGGTTTTAATGAATTGACTGCTTTAATTTTAGGAAGACATCACCAACCATTAAACTTAATTAAGAAAATACCCTATAACCCAACTAAATTTAATATTATGTAAACTCTAATAATAAAACTAGATGCAGTTATTATTACTAGTTGTTTCTTTAATAAATCTAACTAAAAAAGTTTAATTAGTTTTAAAACATTAACTTATACAAGAATAATTAAGTGTACCCAACAAAATTAATCTTATATAAATTTAGAAATAAAAAATAGTTTACATAAATACTCAATAAAAAAGTTGCATAAATTAAAGACCCATTTCAAATCTCATAAAGTTAATTTGCCAAAGACATTAATACATGTTACTACAAAATAATTTACTCCAAGTTAAACATGACAAAATATGGAGAATAAGAAAAATTCATTAAGTAAATAATTTTGTAATACAAAAGAAGAGTGTTAAAAATATGTTTTTCAATCTCCTTTCTCTACTTAGCTTTAATTATATGAGAATATAACCTTCTATTTTTGTTGGATGGTAAGGCCTCTATTTATAGAGGTGAAAATAAGTAAAAGACAAAAATATACAAGTCAACTCTAATTAAACTTCTTCTTATTTAATCATCCAAGTTGCAAAATATTGTGGTGGAGAATTTAACACATGAACCATAGAAATAGGGCAAGCTTCCACCCCCTAGCAAGAGAATTTTAATAGAAATTTGCTTCTTGACATTTAATAACACTTATCTAGTTGAGTTGTCTTGTAATTATTGCAGTCGACTTCTACAGATATTTTCGCATAGTTGTGAGCTGAATCAGGCTTTGTACGAAACATAAAAGTTGTAGATCGTTTTTAGTAGATGTCCGTAGCCTCAAAAAACGCCTAATTTGGAGTCCGTATGAGTGAGATATGCCCATTTTAAAACTGGACTATCATGTACTTCGCGAATTATGTTTTTTCCTCGTTCGGCTCCAATCTCATTTCGTCCAACTTTATTTTTAATTATAAATCCTACAAAATGTTAATAAAATTATATAAGTGTAGATATTAACTCATAAATTAAATATATACTAAATATTATATAATATTTAATGAATGTAGTAACATCGTATGTAAAGAGGAGTAAAAATAATGTAACTTTTAGCCCTTAATAGTGAGTAGTTTGTTTTGGCTTAGGCTAGACATCATCACCATGTATGTAGTTTGAATTGCTTTCTTTACCTTTGGCTTGGTTGTGCTGTTTATGGTTTAAGATGGATATTGCTATCATGTTGTAGTGTCGTTGAATTGAGGGCGAGAATCGATTTTTAACGATAATCTATGCTTAAAAGTTAAGACATCTCCAAGAGAATGGGTAGACGCTTTGACTGGAAATGCTGAATGTGTGCTTAATGTCTTAAATTATGCTTAGCTCCATGAGAATAGGTAGTTAAGTATGTTTAGGAAGCTTTTGTTGCTCGAAAGAGAACATTAGTACTTATGATACGTTCTTCCCCATAATAAAATATCCATGACCTTAGGTTAATGCCTGTTTAGTAAACACTACTTTGGTGAGAAAGCCTAGCCTATGTCTCTTAGCTTATTGATCATTTTATCCTTGCTTTTAGTTCATTGTATCCTTATTTACTTTTATGCTTTAAGTACTTTTAATTGCTTGTTTTAATTATTTGTATCTCCAAACATCATATTATACAGTTTCGAAAACACTAATCGATCGAGAAACTATTAACTTAACCCCCACTCCTTGTGGATTTGACCCGTACTTGCCGACGTACTACCCTATGTCGTGCACTTGCGGTATTACTATTGAAGGACGTAAAGTCCCGATCACCCATACAAATAATGTCTCCACAACTTTAGATTAAAGATCACTACAACAATTTCAATTTAGTGCATCGGGTAATACACCTTATGTGGCCTCAATTTAATAGTTTTTTCTTCTTGCATAAGTACACAACCCAAACCTTGAAATCAGGCATCACAATAAACTTCGAATGATTTTCTAGAATCATGCATTATCAAAACATGAGCGGTAGTAAGTCTCTTCTTTAATTCCTCAATAGCAATCGTGTACCTCTCACTCTACTAAAATCGAATCCCTAACAACTCATACATGGAATGAACAACCTAGAAAAGTTCTCAACATATTTCCTATAGAACCCAACTAAGTCTAAAAAGCTTCGGACTTCAGTTATATTCCTCAGAATCCATAAATCAGTAATTGCCTTAATCTTCTTCATATCCACAAAAATTCCTTCATTAGACAGAATATGACCCTAAAAAAAATCTATTTCCTTAAGCCAAAAATCGCAATTACTAATTGCCAAACAATTTTTCTTTCATCAAAAGTTTTTACTGAATGATCCTCACGTGTTTCTCATGTTTCTTCCTATTCGTTGAATATACGAAAATGTCATCAAAAATAATAAAAGAAAAACAAATGCAAACTTATTAAAATAAGGACAAAGATATCTCTACATAAAATCCATAAATGTTCATGGCACATATGTTAACCTAAATGAGACTTCCCAAAAGGATCATATGTGTTTTGTATCATCACTTAAAGGAGTTGAGTCTTCAATCTCCCCCTTGATGAAAGTCAAAAGTATATTTTCCTAAATAACATTACTAGGTTATTACTAGGTGAACATGAATTGAAATATAGAATAAACACTTATATATAAAACATATTAAGTTATTATCATTAAGCAGATACTCTTCAAGACTTTGAAAACTGTTTCAATTCAAGACAATGAACATGACATAACATAAGTATAAACCAATAAAAATACATGCATAAATCATTAATAAACCATTATCCAAACTAACAAGCAAACAAATAACTAACCACCATACATGCAAAGATACAATTATCAATATTGAATTGTAATATCATATATTATATTGTAATATCATATCAAAATTTTAAGATCACATGATTATATCATCAATAGTATATCATGATTATCAACAAGCACACAAATGAACATCAATAATCAAGAATTAATATGAAATGGCATGAAAATGAACATGAAATGACATGAAAATGAACATGAAATGACATGAATATGAACAATCAAACAAAAAGCAAGCAACATGCAAAAATTAAGAAAAATTAAGCTATGATATGCTATGCTAAGCTACGATGCAAAATAAAAAACTAAACTTTTACAAACCAAAATAATTCTCCCCCTTTTTGACTTTCATCAAAAAGAAACAGGGATTAACATGTTTGGGATTGTAATTTTCAAAAATTAAAGTCTTTGCCGAAAAAAACATGTTCATCAAACCAACATCTTAAAAGTTACTTTTTGGACCTAGTTTTCCTCTTCTTGGAAGCCTTCATTTTTCCAGGGGAAGCTGTCACTTCAGCTACTGGGGTAGCCTCAACAGTTGGTGGTGTTGATGTTTGTTTGATTAGGGTAGCAACGGTCTCTTCTTTGTTCTCCTCCTCCTCCTCAGCCTCTTTGCCGTCTTGAGCAGCCTTTCCTTCTTTGGACACCTCTTTCTCTTTTTCAACATGCTCCTCTTCAACACCCTCTTCTACAGTCACTTCCTCTACTATCATTCCCTTCATCTTTCATAAAAGTGTCTAACATAAATGTAAGAGTGGACACTCTATCATGCAATTCGAGTAGAGACAACTTGATGTTGCTAACCTCAAAGTCAAGTGACTCAAGGCGAGAGTGGGAAGTGCGATTGTCTTTAGAATCATGCTCCAACCGAACAATCTTTTTCTCATGCAAATTCTGTAACTCATCTTTCTCTGTTACTGATAAATTTGAGTATAACTCATATTTACCACCAACTTTAAATATCCCTAAAGGATTCAGAACATTGTTTGAGAAAGATTAAGGGCCAGAATAGTCAACCTCTTCCAGATCAGATATGAGGTTAAAATGATCAAAGATGAGGGAAAGAAAATCTGTATATGGGAGGGCCAAATTTCGAGGACGTGAACTACATAACCTCATAGTAGAAATGATTAAAGAGGCATAATCAATAGGTTTTCGGGCATCAATTTTCCACATCAAAATTAAATAGGAATTAGAGACCAAGTCACAAGAAGTTCCTTTAGAAAACACAATTTTGGCTATCAAACAATGGAGAAATTTTCCAGACAATGTTAAGCAATGGGTTAACTGTCTTGTAAGAGAAAAATCAAGATGAGAAGACAAAACAAACATATCCTTAGCATTTTCAAAAACAATTGAATTAGGAGTAGAATCATCAACAACATTAGAAAATTTGAACAACTCGTTGATTAGGGTTTTCGTAATCACAATTTCTTGACCTTTAATATAACTTCTTAAAGCGGGAAAACCATTAAGGGTTATGAAAGATAGATTGCAATAGAAAATTTTGACCAAAGTGGGATAAGACATAGAGCCCAGGTCTTAGTGTTTACCTGGTGTAGACTCATTAAAAGCAGAAATGATTTAAAAATCCTCAAAGAGAAAGAAATTGTAGTCCAATATGTGAACAAAAGAAACAGAATGATGTTTAAAGACATTGATCCATTTTCCAAGCGCCATATGATTTTCAAACCATGATTTGGGTACCTCTACAGCAGTTAGAGAGGAAGGAGTAGATGGATTTGGGGTTTTAAGCCCTAAAGATTTTGAGGACTCTCCCTCTTTGGATTTTATAGAAGAACGGGTTAATTTTCTTTTGCGAGACATGGATGTACTCTTGAAAGCTTGAAAGGGAAAAGAAGGATTCCTTGAAGAAGATGGACAAAAACAGAAATTTTGGAGTGAAGTAAGGAAAGAGACGGTTCACAAGCATTTAAAAAGAGAAATGAAGTACAATGGATATGTACATCATAAAGTTGTGATTTGACAACTTGGGGAAAAAGCAATAATGAGTATAAGTGAAAATTGACCGGTTTTGTGGTGTTTGAGTGACGTGAGGGGATGAATAAGAATAGTAATCATGAACCTAATTAAAAACTAGTTAAATTAGGACTAAATTCATGAACAAGAAATTAAGACATGGTTGACATCCAATTTATAAATTTCAAGCACACAAATTTAGTTTAAGAAAATTAAATATCCTTTATTAATTAAAGATATTTAATTTTAAATTCCATTTTTTATATTTTATATATCTAACATATATTTTTAGAAATTAAAATTTAATTTTCAACCCTTAAATATATGTACAAATACGGACACGTATATGCAATCACAAATTTTACAAGTAAACTAATCATGCAAATAAATTGAAATACTCCCCCTAAATACATACTTAGTATTTAGTAATTATTGTACCCTTACTCCGCCTAAGTTCATGAATATCATTTAACATTCCAAGTTCCATACGAATATATGCAAAATGATCAGGACTTATAGGTTTTGTATATATATCAACTAATTGATTTTCTGTAGGAATAAAAGATAGAGTAATATTACTTTTTTCAACATGATCACATATGAAATGGTGACGTACCTCAATGTGTTTTGTATGTGAATGTTGTATCGGGTTTTTAGATAAATAATTAGCATGTCTAGAATATATAGCATGGTATATCAGAGCTTTTCATTGAGCTTTTAATTTTTCAATTAGCAACTAGAAAAGTCAGAGCTTTAATTAACCAATTTGAATGCTCAGAGCTAATCAGAGCAGCATAATCAAAACTTAACTCATTAGGATATCAGAGTTTAGAGTATAGCTTGACTAATTCAGAACATCATCAGAGCATATATGAGCATACTCACTATCCTTAGGTAAAATAAATAAGAATATTAGTATTGAACTAAGTGATAGATCAAGCATACCTTTAAGTTTGTGCCAAATATTTCCCCTTTTGACATCATTCAAAAATAAATGGGACAACCAAACAATAGCACTAACCATATAAATATAGTCAAAGAAGGAAACAGGAGGCAGTGAATGAAAGCAAATACCAAGGAACGAAATCAAGATATGCAAAGTTTAAAACATCACAGACCTATTCAGTATGAATAATAGTAGCAGTATGTTCAACAAAATAAAAATACATAATTTGTACCCCAGCTAGTACTTAAAAACATAAGAGAAATATTGTTTGAAAGATAGACAGACAGATATTTGAGCCAACAAAATATAAAATTTTAGTAGGAGGAGGGATCAGGATGTAGTTTCTTCTTCATCTACAAACTCGGTCTGCACTTCTACTATGTCAAGCTTTGCACCAAGACGGGCCTCCATCTGGGTAAGCTGATCAGTAATCGATGCAAATGTGACACGAATTTCATCTTGGAAAGCAAGGAATTGAGACTACATATCGTTGAGCTTCGAGAGGATGGAGTCTAGTGGAGTTGTAGGAATAGAAGAGGAATTAGCAAAGCCTAAACCAGGTGAAGTGTGTGTGGTAAATGGTGGTGGTGTAAAGGGTATAGGTGATGGTGGTGTGGCTGGCTTTGGTGAAGGAGGTGCGTTAGTTGTAGGCTCAAGAATGGTGTGTGAGGTAGAGTCATCATCCAAATTAACAACCGGACGTTTTCCCTTAGAAGCTTGCCTACGACTTTTCCTTGAGGTTACAACAGGCTTCTTCTTAACCGACATTTTAACCTCCTCATCACTGTCATCATTATCATCATTATCATCCTTATCATCCTTCACATCTTCATCTTTTTCCTCAGCTTCCCCCTTACTCACTGCTTCCCCCTGTTCCCTTGGAGAACAAGCTTCTGCCTTTTCAGTAGTGGTAGAGGGAACAGGTTCCTGATCCTTTTTCTCCAAATTCTCCTCTTCTTTTTCTTCCTTTCCCTCCTCATTCTTCTGTACCTCCTCTTCCTTTTCAGAATCAACAATTTCAACTTTCTCATTGGTATCCTCAAGAATCTCATTATCATTTAATTTTAAATGCAAATTATTTAGACATTTTGCACCAATTTTATTGTTGGGAATCATGGGAAAATGCAGACCATCAAGAGGTACACCAAATTTTCTAAAAATCCACGTTAACAATCCTCCATACCCAAGATATTTCTTTTCAATGGAATTACTCAAATGGGAAATCATTAAAGAAGGAAATTTTTATTTTTATATGATTAGCTAAATAATAAATCAGTGTAGCGTCGCGAAGATTTACTCACTACGCTTTGAATTACGGGTAAGGATAAAACGACGAGCAATATTGTAAAGCAATTTGTGGAGGGGAGACAGTGAATTGTGACTGATCCTCCCCTTCTTCCCATTGATTCCCAGAAACTTAAGGTCGATTTTCTCATTTATTTCCGAAAAGACAATCTTTGATCCAACATAGTACGTTTCAAAACCTACTGCTGGTACACTGAACCATTCTCCCAACATCAAACTATTGAATTCTATTTTGATCTCCTTAACTACACTCAAACATACCCCATTATCAATTAAAAAATTTGAAATGAATTCACGCATCAAATTTGGGTAAATAGGGTTACAGCAATAACCAGTCATTAGTGTTTCCCAACATTGATTTTGCAAAATAGCATTTTGTTGAGGGAAAGGTGTGGAATCATACAGATATTTCTCAAGCCCGAACCCAACTGTCATTCCTTTGGAGATTTCTTCGGCGCTATTGGGATCAACTTGCTTGATTCTCTTGGTTGGTTTGGATGATGAGTTTCCTTTTTTAGTTTCTATAGGGCGTTTGGTACCAGCATGCATCATAGATAGGAGCTTGGTGTGGCGATGTTTTGTGGTTCTTTGGAGGTAGATGGTGCAACTGTGATTAATGGTGAAGGATGGACTACATTGAGAGGTTTCGGTTGAGTGGTTTTGGGCGTTTTGTTGCTCTGCTTCTTGCTTGAGGTGGTTTTGGGGGTTTTCATGGTGGATTATTGAACTGAAGAAGAAGAAATGAGATTGAATGAGAGAAATTGACGGTTTGAGAGTTGGTAAAGTAAGAGTGATAATGTGAGATGGTGTGACGTGAGGGTGAGGGGTTATATTGATGATGAAAGGATGGGTGATGAAAGGTTGCAATACACGTTATTTATTTATGCATGTGTGAACAATGTGTTTGAGAGGGTAGGTTCATGGAATGAGTAGTTAATAATGGCTTTTCGATGCACTATGATGATCCAACTCCAACTATTTAATTAATTTGCGTTAATCATCTAAAAAAATTGCTGGTATAGAAAATATAGAAATCGAAAATATGAGATATTTTATATCAGGACAAAAATATATAGAACAAATATGCGCTGCTTTGGTCCGTTCAATTCAAACATGCAAACAAGAAAGCATCCATAGCACGTACTTTAAATAACTGCGTACATGATCCTTTCAATAATTGATTTTTCAATCAAGGTTTTTGTGGATGATTTAACCCTTTCACTTTTCATTTTGCCTTGAGGAGAATGCTTGTCATAAACTTTAGTGTAGCTTAATCATGCCAAGTTATAACCTCATCTTTTCATGTTGTTCCCTTGGAAGTGGTTTTTTGTCATGATGTCTGCTATTTGTTCATTGGTATTGACATGCTTAACGATTATATTTTTATTTTCTACATTATCCTTAAGAAAATGATGTCTTATATGGATATGTTTAACTCTAGAATGATGCACTGGATTTTTAGATATGCATATGGCACGGGTATTATCACAATAAATAGGGATACATTCAAACTTAATACCAAAATCTCTTAGATGCTGTTTTATCCAAAGCGTTTGGGAACAGCAAGCTGCTGCTACCACATATTTTTCTTCAGTGGTGGATAAAGCAACGGTGTTCTGTTTCTTGGAACACCAAGATACTAAACAAGAGCTAAGAAATTGTACCATACCTGAAGTGCTTTTCTTGTTAACAAGATCTCCTGCATAATCTGCATCATTATTACCTTTCAAATCATAGATATCACTTTTAGGATAAAATGGGGACAAGTCATCTGTTCCCTTCAAATATCTCAGAATTCTTTTCACTACTGTATGATGTGATTCTTTAGGGTTTGATTGAAATCTAGCACATAGACCAACACTAAAGCCAATGTCGGGTCTACTTGCAGTTAGATATAATACAGAACCAATCATGCCTCTATATATAGTTTGATCAACATCAATACCATTTGAATCTTCATCTAATCTAACATTTGTAGCCATAGGTGTGTGGTTTGTTTTAGCATTGTTTAGACCGTATTTCTTGAGAAGTTCTTTTATATATTTTTGTTGATGAATAGAGATTCCATTGGCTGTTTGTTTCATTTGCAAACCAAGGAAGAAGTTTAATTCTCCCATCATGCTCATTTCAAATTCATTGCTCATTAGGTTAGCAAATTCTTTACATAGTAATTCAGTGGTAGCACCAAAAATAATATCAACAACATAAATTTGAACAACCAAAATATCATAACCACGAGTCTTGCTTTGTTTCTTACAATGATTTCGTGTTCATCCAACTTGTTCCTAAATACCCATTTTAGTCCAATCGCCTTTTTGTGGTTTGGTCTGGGTTCTAAATGCCATACTTTATTTCTCTTAAATTCATTCAATTCATCTTGCATGGCTACAACCCATTTGAAATCTTTTAGAGCTTCTTCGTGATTTTTGGGTTCAAGTGTTTAGAGGAACGCAAAGTGTGCACAAAAATTTCTCATTTGGGATCTGGTTTGTGTTCCCTTATTCAAATCACTGATTATCGAATCAAGTGGATGACATTTTTGATATCTCCAAGGTTTGGGCACAAATTCTCTTGTGGGAACTGTTGTAGGCTCAGGGTCATTAACTTGATTGTTATTCTGCTCATCTTCAACTGGATCAGTTTGCTCATTTATGGGAATAGCCTGATTGGGAACAGCTTGCTGGTCCTCATTTACTAGCTGTTCTGTATTGTCTGGTACTTCGGTTTGTTCTTGAATCAGCTGTTCTCCTATTGTTCTTTAATCTTGCTCTTTAGTTACATCTTCATCATCTTCCAAATTTGCAAGACCTATTTTAAAATTATTTATATCCAGTTCACTTTGTCACAGAACTGAGAAATACTTAGTAAGTTATGTTTCAAATTCTCGACCAAAAATACATTATCAATTGCATGGGAACTTGACCTTCCTACTTTTCCTTTGGCGATGATTTCACCTTTCATGTTGTCACGAAAGTCATAGTTCCCCCATCATAGGTTTCCAGTGAGAGAAATTTTGATTTATCACCTGTCATGTGCTTGGAACAGCCACTGTCGAGATACTATGAGTTGTTCCCCCTCACTAGAACCTGCATGAAAAATTAATTTTTAGAATTAGGAACCCAGTCTTTCTCGGGTTCCTTGTCGATTTGACATTAATCAATTTTCTTAATCCACATACGATCAATATAGTCTCTATTGGAGACAATATGCTGTTCCCTTTTGGCACACTGGATATTTAGATGTCCAGTTTTGCTGCAAAAGGTACAGACTTTGCTACTTGGGAGATCGACATAGACCGTTTTGTTTTTATTTTTCTTAAGGTAATCTAGGCCTTCTGTATTTCTTTTTTTAGCATTTAGAATCCATTTGGGAACATTTTTTATTTTCCCTTTTCCTCTTGAGTTTAATTCAAGTTTTAATTTATCATTGTTGGATTGGTTGGATTCTGAGTTGATGTTTAATTTTTGAAAATCTGAACATAGATCATTAATAGATGTGTCATTTAACTTCTTGTTCAAGCCTAGTAATTTATATTGGGTCAATTCAACATTAAGAATAATATTTTCCTTTTTCACTCTTTCCATGGTTTCCTTTAAAATTATTTTTTGATCTAACAAATTGAAAAATCTGTTTTGGACATCAGATCTAAAGACATTTATAAAAGAAACATGGTCCTTACTAATCTTAAGGTCTTACTTTCTTTCAATTTATCTTGTGTCTCCATAAGTAACTAATTAATTTATATCTAATTAATCTAAACAGATGGTTAGGAAATGAATTAGAAGACTTTACCTCTTTTTCTTTGGACTTCTCATTCTTGCTTTTGTGTGAGGCCATGAGACATAAATTAGCTGTTTCTTCTTTTTCGGGGTTTCGATCTCAGCATCACTCTCAGATTCTCTCCATGCAGCTATCATGGCTTTGCAAAAGTCGCTTTTGACGAGATTTCCTTTGCTTAGTAGTCTTCCTATATCCCTTGCCTTTCCCTTGCCCTTTTCGTTTTTCCACAAAGGGCAATCTTTGATGAAGTGATCAGTACTTCCACATTTGTGGCATTCAAGGTTAGATTTGGTATTGGCAGTTCTTCTTTCTTTGTAATTTCTTTGATTGGTGTATCTGCTGTTCCTGAAAAACTTTTTGAATTTTCGTACCAACATGGCAGCCTCCTCTTCATCACATTCTGACTCTTCTTGATCTATTGCTATCAGAGCCAATCCCTTGTTTCGGGAACTGTCTGTTGTTCCCAGATGTAATTAGTGAGTCATAAGGAAACCAGCCAACTCTTCCAGATTGAACTTTGTGAAATCTTTAGATTCCTGGATGGCTGTGACTTTGGCTCTCCAGCGTTCATCTTGAGGGAGACTCCTTAGAATTTTCCTTACTTGTTCATCGGTGGGAATAAGCTTTCCAAGAGAGACAAGTTCATTTTTGATGTTTGTAAATCTTGTGAACATCTCTTGGATGCTTTCTCTAGGCTCCATTACGAACCGTTCATATTTTGACATCAACAAGTCAATTTCGGAATGCTTCACTTCACTTGTTCCCTCGTGGGTAACTTCCAGTAGGTCCCAAATCTGTTTGGCAGATTTGCAACCCATAATGCGGTTATGCTCGTTTGGTCCAAGACGACAGTGAAGTAACTTGATGGCAAGAGCATTTATCTCCATTTTCCGAAAATCTTCCTTTTCATATTCAGTTATAGGTTTGGGAATAATTTTGTTATTGGAATTTGTAGTTGTTACCTCAAAGTCTCCAATTTCGATAACTCTCCAAACTTGATAATTTTCGGCTTTGATGAAGATCTCCATCCTATTCTTCCAATATGTATAGAATTTTCCATCAAACATAGGTGGCCTTTGAGTAGAGTACCCTTCTTCTATTCGTTCATTCATTATTAAAAATATTAGGATATTGCTCTCAGAGTTTCCTGATCAAATGAGGAACATGGCTCTGATACCAATTATAGACAGTGTCAGAGATGAGAACGACAACAAAAGGGGGGGTGAATTGTTGTTTTAATAAGTTTAAGTCTTTTAGCCCTGTTTTTGCGGAATTAGATTGAAGAATTAAAACTTAAACTTAGTGCAAAAAAGTAAAAGAGACAAAACAATTTTACGTGGGAACCTTCTAGGCCTAAGTTGAAGGAAAAACCACGACCCCTCGGGATTTCAAAACTCTCCAATATTTTTAAGGCAATTTGTTACAAATACATAAAATAACTTGTTTCACTCGAAGCTTCTCTTATTAGGCCAACTTCTCTTTTTCTTTCTCTTTCTCTAGCTTCACTCGAAGCTTCTCTTACTCAAAGCTATTCTCTTCTCTAGCTTTATTAGAAGCTTTCAAATTCTCCCCTAGACTTACCCAAGTCTAGTTACAACAATTCTCTCAAAAACCCTTACTAGGATAAATTCTCTAAAGATAAAATTAAAGAGTTGCACAAGAAAATATTATAAGTTAATTGGCAATTTTTGAACAAGATATTTCTTGTTAATTTTTTCAATCTCACGTATGATTTTCAAGGCTCATACGAAGGCTTCTTTTGAGGAACAAACAAGTCCTCTATTTATAAAGTTAATTTCCCTAATAAAACGGAAGTAACTACCCATTTTTCCCTTTTCCCTAATAAAATGGATATTGAATATAAGGTCAAAACCCACAGTAAATCACTTGTATTTTTTTCATAAATAAGGGAAAAATAAGTGGAAGCTTGGTGCTTAAGCAAAAGCTACGGTTCCCATTTTTCTAATAATGGGTAGATTAATTACGGTTTCCCTTTACTAATAATATATAGCTACGGTTCCCATATACTAATATTAGCTACGGTTCCCTTTTACTAATATTAACTACGGTTCCCTTTTACTAATATTAGCTAAATTAGTTACTCACTAAATTTAGATCCAAAATAAAAGCCTTTTTAAAAGGAAAAAAATATTCTATACTTAGAAAATCACATGGTTATACTTTAGGTGGTTATGAAATATTTTGCCAATTAACTTAATCATTAAATAATGCAACAAATTAATTTAACTAGTACATCAACTAAAAAATCAGAAAATAACTTAATCAGAATTTTCCAGCAGACGTATCTTCTTCAGACTCCTATCTGTGAACAATGCACTGTTTCCATTTTCCGGTAATGTTAGATCATCAAACTTGGGAACAGTAGACCTCCTGTCTACATTTGACATCCTAAGCGATATACCTTATCTAACTTCATTGGATTCTTTTGACAAGTACACGTTCATAGACTAAGTCATAGGTACTATCCACGATCTTAATCACGACCGGATATCGACCTGCATACAATCTCTAAAAATACATTTGTTTATATAAAGTGTAGTCATTATCAAAACCTAAGATTGTCAACAATTAACATATACTTGAATAACAAGAATATCTTTTCCTTTAGTCTTAATAAAAAGCGTATTATTAATTTTACCTCGTTGAAAGTTATCTCAAGTAAAAGTGAGCTAAATATGACATACCAAGCCCTTGGAGCTTGTTTAAGCCATATAATGCTTTTTTTAGTTTAAACACATGAATTGGCAAATCCGGATTCTCAAAACCAGGTGGTTCCTTAACACATACTTCCTCTTGTAAGTTCAGGAGAAACAAAAGCAGAAAATGCACATAAATTTTTAAGAGAGGATCGAGTTTGACTACCTTTATTTGGATCACTTATGATGTTTTTTGGAGGATGTTGAGATGACAATCTAAATCTTCTTCTAAGTATGGATGGTGTGTAGTCATCTAGAGAACTCGTTCCTACTTCCTTCGAGGAATCTTTAATTGGAGAACTTAAATCAGTACGTTCAAGAGCTGTTTCCAGGTCTTTAGGTTGGGTCTCAAGAACATGCTGTGAGTCTTCATTGCGTTCAACCTGTTTTTCTTCAACCTCGTCAAGACTTTGTATAAGATCTTGCATGTCCTTCTTTTTATCTTCATTATGATCATTAGCATCTAATTCATCATCACTTACATCATCAAAATGTTTATTTGTTGAACATTTAGTGCATAATAATCCTAAGTATATAATCACCAAATAGTACAAATAGTAGTGGGACAATATGTATTAAAAACAAAGTCCAAAAGGGGTTCAAATGATAGGACAAAAGAAAAATTGGAAAACCGAGTCAGCAAGAAAAGCCAACTCGACTTTCTTGGATTTGGACCTAAAACTGACTCGGCTTTAGGTTCTGGAAATTTGATTTTGTTAGCAGGAAAAGCTGAGTTGGCTTTCCTGGGAATGGAGCAGAAACCGACTCGGCTTTTTGTTGTAATATGATCATTGAGTCTTTAAGTTTCCTTTGAGTTGATTGCATTGGATTCCCTTACTTATTTCATATTATTTCTGGAGTTACAAAGGAGTAATTGGCAGAAATAGTGCTCAAGAATACCTTGGTTAGTGGTATTGATTAGAATTCTTTAAGGTTTATAATCCATGGGTGCTTTATTGTGCCTTGACCCTTTTGTATACTTGTAGTAGTATAAATAGGGGCTTCGGGAAGGATGGAAAACAAACCAATTTCTAAATTCTCATTCTTACTATTTCTCTTTCACTAGTGTTCTTTCAAGAGAGTAATTAACTTTTGTTAGAACTTCCAAAGCTTATAATTCATCAAACACTTGTTGTTATCAAACACTTGTTGTTACTCTAAGTTCTAAGGGTGTGTTGTTTTATTTGTATCTCGTTGTGAATTTCCAATTCAAAACCCAAGTACCTTTGTGGGGGAAATATCACAAAAGAAAAGTGATTACACGCCTACAACAAGTATCATGTTTCCGGGTAATGGTTGTCGTTACAAAGATAATCTTCAAGTTAATTTTTTGTAAGTTTTATTTAGCCATTAACAAAGGGAAAATAAAAATTGCCAATTGTAATTTGTATTTTGCATTATTAGTTTTATAATAATCTTTTGTGATATTTTTCTTCGGGATGGCAAGCATCAAAGAACTTACTTCTAATTTCGCTAAGTTAGATAAGTTTGTTGGTGTCGAGTTTCGACGTTGGCAAAAGAAGATGATGATTCTCCTAACTACTTTGAACGTGGATTACGTGATAAGTACCCCCAAACCGGCGGAGGTGGAAAATGAAACTCTTGAGCAATCAAGGAAAAGAGGTAAATGAGAAAATAACGATTTCATTTGCCGGGGTCACATTCTCAATGGGATGCAAGATTCACTCTTTGATATCCACCAATACCATGAGTTTGCCAAGGAATTATGGGATACTTTGGAGAACAAAGACATGGCGGAGGATGCAGGCTCCAAGAAATTTCTTGTAAGTAATTTCAATTCTTATATGATGGTTGAAAATCGCCTCGTAATTTATCAATTTCATGAATTAGAAAGAACGCATGCTAATATGAAACTTCTTTAAATTGAAATGGATGAGGTGTTTATTGTTTCAAGCAATATAGACAAGTTTCCTCCTTCTTGGAGGGATGTTAGACATGCTTTAAAGCATAAAATAGAGGAGAAGGATTCAAGAGAATCGGAAGGATGAAAATCCTAATGTCGGTACCATGAACATGGTTGCGGAAGGGAAACTATCCTATTCTGGCCCATTTCGGTGAGAAAAGAAAGAAAACTGAATCTTTAAAGGGGAAGGACACTAGTTCTAATGCCTGTAAAAGGTATGTTGGGAATGTGGCAAGCCCTGACACTGAAAGAAAAACTACTTTGTATTCAAAAACAAGCAAAAGAAGGCAAAGGGTAGTGTTTAAGCTTCTACAAGCAAGGACCCTTCTACTTAAGGTAATCATGTAATTTTGATTAAAAATTCTTCTTTGAATTTTTCTTTAATGAATACTAACTTAAATGTTATGCAGGATGATACTTTGTCTTGGTGGATTGATTTAGGGGCTTCGAGACATATATGTAATTCTACAAGATGGTTCAAAACCTTACATAAGGTAGTTGATGGGAAACATCTCTTTATGGGAAATAACGCACCTATCAAGATCCAAGGCAAAGGACAAGTTGAGCTATTGTTCACTTCGGGGAATCTCTTGGTTTTAAGTGATGTTTACTATACACCCGAAATTAGTAGAAATCTTGTCTTGGGTCCGATCTTGAATTGATAGAGCTACAAATTAGTATTTGAATCCGATAGGTGTATTGACTCTAAGAATAACTTGTTTGTAGAACGTGTTTATCTTTGTAATAGTCTTTTTAAGTTGTCTTTGGATTTGAATAAAGAAGTCATTTGTAATGTTGAAACTTCACCTATAAATGAAAAAGTTAATTTGCATATTCATGGCATGTTCGACTACGACATGTTAATTTTAATAAAATTTCTTTCATATCTAAACATGATTTGATTCCTATGTGCACTAAAATGTCCAAAAATTGCAAAATGTGCATGTTAAATAAGATCACATGGGCACCATTTTAAAGTGTTAAACGAAAATCCGAAATTTTGGAATTAATATATAGTGATCTTTGTGACTTACATAGTATACCGTTATTGGGAAATAAAAAATATGTCATAACTTTTATTGACGACTTTTCCAAGTTTTGTTATGTATACCTTTTACATACAAAAGATGAGGCTCTTAAATATTTTAAGATTTACAAAAATGAAGTAGAATTACAAATTGGTAGTAAACTTAAAAGGTTGAGAACTAATAAAGGAGGTGAATATTATGATCCAAATTACTTTAATTCAATGGGTATTACACATGAAACAACTGTCGGATATGCACCACAATCAAATGGTGTGGCGGAAAGGAAAAACCGTATTCTATAAGAGATGGAAGATTCCATCTACTCTAGATTGAGTGAAGGATTTTTGGGTGAAGCAATGTTGACAACTTGTCACATTCTTAACCAGATTCCAATGATAATAAATAAGGAGACTCCTTATGAGCTTTGGTACAAAAGAAAACCAAACTTAAGTTATCTTAAGGTTTGGGGTTGTAGGGCCATGGTAAGATTGCCCGGTAACAAAAGAAATAAACTCGGTGAACGAGGGATATAATGCATTTTTATAGGTTATGCTATTCATAGCAAAACTTATAGGTTCTATGTTATAGAAAAAAATCACTACATGTCGATTCATTCGATTATTGAGTCAACAGATGCAATGTTTGATGAAAATAGATTTTTATCATTGAGTAGACCAGAAATCTACAAATTTGTGCCAATGAGGATATTGATGACAATCAACAAGGTTCACCTCTAGATGTTGATGAAAATGTAAAACTAGATGAACAACAAGGTGTTGATCCTACTCCTAAACGAAGTAAGAGACAACGAAAAGGTAAAAGCTTTGGATCGGATTTCGAAGTTTATTTGGTTGAAAGTACTAGAAGTGAAGTTTCTTCTAGTGTTCCATATCTGTACAATGTGGAAGGTGACCCATTGACTTACAACAATGCTATGGCATCACATGATAGTGCTTTTTGGAAAAAGGCTATAGATGATGAGATGCAATCCATCATGGGAAATAACATTTGGGTGTTAATGGATCTTCCCCCTACTTGTAAACCGATAGGTTGTAAGTGGATTTTTCAAAAGCATATGAAGATTGATGGTACTATTGACAAGTTCAAGGCCCGTTTAGTGGCACAAGGCTTTATACAAAAGCTTGGTATCGATCATTTCGATACATATGCACCGGTTGCAAGAATAACCACTATTCGGTTATTGGTAGCTTTTGCTACGATTTATCATCTAGAGATCCATCAAATGGATGTTAAAACCGCATTTTTATATGGGGAAATAGATGAGGAAGTTTATATGAAACAACCCGAAGGGTTTGTTTTGGAAGATAAGAGCAAAAGGTGTGTAAACTTGTTATTTTCTTTTATGGACTTAAACAACCACCTTAGCAATGGCATCATGAAAAAATTTTGTCCTTTGGATTCAAATTGAATCAAGCCGATAAGTGTGTTTATAGCAAATTTGATAGCCATGGTAATGGGGTTATCATTTGTCTATATGTAGATGACATGTTCATCTTTGGTACTAGTATAGTACAAGTTCAAGAGAAAAAAGACTTTCTGTCTAGGTCCTTTCAAATGAAGGATATGGGGGAGGCCGATGTGATCTTAGGTATTAAGATCATGAGACAAGGTAACCAAATTAAGCTAAGTCAATCTCATTATGTTGAGAAAATACTTAAGCGGTTTAGCATGCTTGATAAGGCACCAGTCTCTACTCCCATGGAACCATGTATGAAATTTGCAAAACATACCAGACAACCAATTTCTCAATTAGAATATTCAAAGGTCATTGGACATTTGATGTATGCCATGACCTGTACAAGGCCAGACATAGCTTTTGCGGTTAGTAAACTTAGTAGATTTACAAACAACCCGGGTCCCCATCATTGGATGGTGATAAGAAGAGTATTAAGGTATATGTTGCGTACCAAGGATTATGGTATAACGTATAGCGGTGAACCTCTTATTTTGGAAGGTTATTCTGATGCTAGTTGGATCACTAATGAAGAGGATAATTCTTCTACAAGTGGTTGGGTGTTTATTTATGGGGGAGGTGTCATCTCATGGTCTTCTAAGAAACAAACATGTATAGTTAATTCTATTATGTCAGCGGAATTCATAGCTCTTGCTTTAGCATCTAGTGAAGCAGAGTGGTTAAGGAATCTCATGTTTGAGATACCTTTGTTACCTAAGCAAATATCACCGGTGGCGATTCATGCGGATTGCATGACGGCTTTAGGTAGGGCTTATAGTCAAGTGTATAATGGTAAGTCTCGTCATATTGCTCTCAAGCACAGCCTAGTGCAAGGACTATGTGAACACTAAGTTCAATGTGGCTGATTCTTTTACAAAACCCATGGGTAGGGATTCAATTGAATAAGCATCAATTGCAATTGGGTTATGTTAATAAAGGTCATTTGGAAAAGCCCAATTCACACATGAGTAACATCGTGTCTTGAATTTAATGTGGTAAAATTTGTTTTGATTTTTGTAAGCAATAAGTTCTAGTGACTCATCGTTGCTTTGGACCGTGATGAACGAGGTGGTCGTCTATTGAAAGTTCTCAAGATCAAGAGTTGAAGAGCTCTTGGTGTCGTATCCGTTTTATGGGGATATGTTTTATACGTAATAGGAACCTACCTATATAAGTTTAAAGTGTGGCCACTTCAAGTAGTCAAGATTGGCATACCGACTATGATAAACTTATGAATAAGATACGGACATGGCCTTATAATGTGTCAGGTTAATGACTTTGTGTTATTGATTTTGTGTGTACTTCATCTTCGAGGGGTTTGAAGGATCATTTGATTCAAATTCGAATGGATGTCAATTCTGACTCGATCACTTGTGAAGTGTGTTGTACTAGGCGTTAAATAATTCCGTAAGGATATTAGAATTGATGCATGAAACAGAATTATAAAATTTGTTTTGTAATTGAGAAAGAGGCTTATTATACTCTAAATTAGGGAGGGTTGTTGAACATTTAGTGTATTATAATCCTAAGTATATAATTACCAAGTACTACAAATAGTAGTGGGACAATATGCTTAAATACAAAGTTTAAAAGGGGTTCAACGGAAATGACAAAAGAAAAATTGAAAAATCGAGTGAGCAAGTAAAGTCGATTTGGCTTTCTTGGATTTGGGCCTAAAGCCAACTCGAATTTAGGTTCTGAAAATTTGATTTTGTGAGCAGGAAAAGCCAACTCGGCTTTCCTGAGAATGGAGCAAAAGCCGACTCGGTATTTTGTTCTGATATGCCCGTTGAGTCTTTACGTTTCCTTTGAGTTGATTGCATTGGATTCCTTTACTTATTCAATATTATTTCTGGAGTTACAAAGGAGTAATTGGGAGAAACAATGCTCATGAATACCTTGGTTAATGGTATTGATTAAAGGTCTTTAAGGTTGATCATCAATGGGAGATTTATTTTGCCATAACCCTTTTCTATACTTGGAGTATTATAAATAGGGGTTTGGGGAAAGATGGAAAACACCCCAATTTTTGAATTCTCATTCTTTCTCATTCTCTTTCACTTGTGTTCTTTCAAGAGAGTAATTAACTTTTGTTAGAACTTCCAAAGCTTATCATTCATCAAACACTTGTTGTTAAGTGACATACCCTACGTATTAAGGCTGTGTTGTGTTGTTTGTATCTCATTGTGAATCTCCAATTCAAAATCCGAGTACCTTTGTGAGGGAAATATCACAAAAGGAAAGTGATTACACGCCTACAACAAGTATCAAGTTTTCAAGTAATGGTTGTCGTTACAAAGATAATCTTCAAGTTAATTCTTAGTGTGTTTTGTAAGTTTTATTTAGCCATCAACAAAGAAAAAATACAAATTCTCAATTGTAATTTGTATTTTGCATTATTAATTTATAATATTTTTAAGGTTTAAATCTTCAAAGCCTTCACTTAATATTCCATTGTCAGATTCATCAAATACCATATGTATGGTTTCCTCAACCATACTTGTTCCCTTATTTAGCATTCTATCAGCCTTACTATCTAATGAGTATTCAAGAAATATACCTTCATCACTTCTAGCATCAAAATTACGTAAATCCTTACCATTATTATGGATAAAACACTTACAACCAAATGATCTAAGGTAAGGTATGTTCGGTTTTCTACCTTTAAATAACTCGTTGGGGGTTTTCTTAAGTCTAGGTCTAATGAGATACCTATTTAAGACATAGTTTGCTGTATTAACTGCCTCTGCCCAATAATGTTTGGCTAATCCATTTTCTATAAGCATAGTCCTAGCCATTTCTTCTAAAGTGCGATTTTTCCTTTCAGCCACACCATTTTGTTGAGGTATCCTAGGAGCTGAAAAGTTATGGGTTATACCGTATTTTTCACAAACAGAATCAAAGCCTAGTTGATCAAACTCTGTTGCATGATCACTTCTAACCAAACCTATTGGAAGATTTAACTGAGTTTGCATTTCATTACAACGTCTTGAGAATTGTTTCAAGGCTTCACCTTTATCCTTCAAAAAATTAACCCACATAAATCTAGAATAATCATCAATTGTTACTAGAATGTAAGATTTAACTTGTATGCTCCTTACACGCATTGGACCACATAGATCAATATGTAGAAGTTCACATGGTCTTGAAGTACTTATCATTTTCTTCAGTTTAAATGAACTTCTTACTTGTTTACCTCTAATGCATGCATCACATGAAGGATTGTGCTTGTAGTCAAGAGCTGGAAGTCGCTTAACTAGATCTTTACTTACTAACTCATGCATAGTGTGCGTATTGATGTGACCAAGCCTTCTATGCCATAGCTTTGGATCATCCGTTATAGCCTTTACACACTTGAGATTTTGAGCTGCAATTTCGTTAGTATTCAAAGCATAAACATTATCATTTCTAAGGGAGGTAGTAAATGTATCTCCGGAGTTAGGATTTTTGACAACACATTTTTCTTTATCAAAAAATACTAGATGACTTTTATCGCATAATTGAGACACAATTAGCAAATTAAATTTTAGACCTTCAACCAAATAGACATTATCAATAATTTTAGAAGGATTTTTACCAACTTTGCCAACACCTAATATTTTGCATTTAACTTTGTCACCCAAAGTAATCGAGTCACTGCACTTTTCTTTAATTTCAGAAAATAAAGAAACTTTACCACTCATATGTCTCGAACATCCACTATCTAAGATCCTACAACACAAAAAAAAAAACCTTTCTCAACCTCACTTAGCCAATCAAGTGACAAATTTGGGTGCATATTCGGGGTAGACCATGTTAGGTGGTCTTGTCCTTTTAGGACCCATATTTGCTTTATCTGCTCACGTAATTCGAAAAGAAAGGTATTCTTGTTGATATAGTTGTCCTTACGTTTGTAGGGACATGCAAACTTAAGATGTCCTTCTTTGCAACAAAAAAGCAAGTAGGTAAGCATTTATGCTTGTATGCACTTCTAACAAATGTGGTTTGACTCTTATAGTTATGTGTAGCATTATTATAATCGATACCACGTTTGTCCTTAGATCCTTTTTGTCGTGTAAGCATTTTTATGAATTTAAATTCTGAATCATTTAGCTTTGTTAAGGATTGTAAACTTTTCTCAGACTAATATCTCAAAGTCTTAAGATCGCATTCAGGATCATTATTTTTATTCTGAAGATCAATGAGCTTTTTCATTTGACTGATATTCTATTCTTTCTCGAATTTAACAGTCTCTTCAAAATTTAATTTTTCAGCCTCAAGCAATTCATTTTTCTTTATAAGGTCTTCACAACCTTCAGCATAGTGACGAATTCTATCTTCTAAAATGTTTTTCTCATCTTTTAAGATTTGTTCAATTTGAAACATATCAAAAAGAGCTTTAACTAATTCGTCTTTAGAACAAGAGTTAAGATAGTTAAGTACCTCCTTATGATTTTGTTCTAGATCGTCATCTTTATCAGCATCTGCCATTAGACATAAGTGAGCTTGACCAACTTCACTTTCCGATTTGGTTAATCCTTCGAAGGCACTTCACTTAGCAACCATTGCTTGTTTATGTTTGCTTTTCTTGTAGTATTCCTTTTTCTTTTTAGGACATTCCTTTACAAGATGCTCCGTAGATCCACACTCAAAACAAGCAAGTTTATTAGTTTTAGAATTGGAATTAGAAGATTTACCTTTACTTCTGGATTTGAATTTTTTAAATCTTTTTCGCATCTTCATGATTCCTTCTAGACCTCTTGTGATTAAGGCAAATGTATCTTCCTCACCATCACTTTTCTCATTTTCGCTTGAGGATTCTTGATGTTTCTTTGCCTTTAGAATAAGTTTGATAGAATAAGTGACCATTTGACCATTTTTTTTTATAGATTACAGAAGGAAAAGAAACTTTCTATAATTAAGTTTGATAGAATGAGTGACTATTTGAGCATTTTAGGAATATATTATTATCAACCTAAAGTTAGCATAAGATTGATAATTAATGACCATATATATTTGATCAATTAACATGATTGATATAAAATAGAAATAATTTTTCTAATTACCACATGTAGCCAAATGAAGGAATTTTCTAGTATATACTTTTTTATTTTTTGGAGGAAAAATATTGAATGTGAGAATAACATGTCTCCTATTGAACAACCATTTTAGCATATAGTAATAGATATCACTAGAATATAATTTTTCAGCCAATTTTCTAATATGTTCAAAACTCGCTAATTAACATACAAAATATTCTTTTAGCATATACATACTTAATATAATCTTAATCATAATTTAACTAAACTAACTTCCTACTTAAACATACTCAACATATTTCATACTTAGCATATTATAAAGTAAATGTAATGTAAAATTCCACAAAAGGAGTAAGTTAAAGACTTATACCATATTTCCACCAAGGATTAGTACTTAGTACTACTTGAGAAAATAAGAAAATGAAATCTTTCAAGTATTGCTCCAAATAAATACTCCAAGCTCCAAGATACATGCTCCAAACGCTAGTACTTCCAAGAGTGTTAGGAGTATGGAAGAAGGTTAACTTGTGTAAGTGATTTGGAGTATGTTAGTAAATGTGTAAGGCATTAGTGTGTGTAAGAGAATGCGTAAGAGTTGGAGTGTGCAAGTTGGTGTGTAAGATATTGGAGAAGGTTAACTTGTGAAGATTGATAGAAGATCGAATACTCTTTAAAGTGGGGGTGAATAAAGAGTATGCCCGTTTAAAATTTTTCTCTGGAAGGTAAGCTCAAGAGCTTAGGAGACGTTTCAAAACAGTTTTTTGGAACTGTTTTAGGTCGAATAATAAATCTATGAGCTATTTGCGAAAATATACTTAAACAAGAACAAGGGATTTGTTAATGAGGTTCAGCTATCAATACCCTAGTCCCCGCCTATGGGTTCTCTTCCAACCCGTGGGATTCAACGCCTTTTATTAATGAACTTAAGATCACTTAGAAGATCTCTCTATCTTCTCTCACCACGTTCTTCCCCTTGAAGAACGTCTTATAAGTTCCCTTAATAAAAGTACAAATCCTAATCTCACAAAAGAGAAAACAAATCGAATATTTTAAAAAGTATTCCAAGCTTTAGGCGTAGATGATAATTAAAATTCTAACTCTTTTTAACTCTAAATCCTATTACAAATGAAAGAGTTAGATGAACTAAGTTTACAACACTTATTGACTATTAAATCTCATAGTAAGTATAAAGTTAATTTGTGAGTACTGTTGCAATCCTTAATCCTTGAATGAAGCTTCATATATATGTCACACCTCAACATACTCTTGCAAACGAAGGAAACTTCATCCTATTATTTCGCCAATCTGATCAATCTGAACCAGTCTTCAAAACCTTGAGCTGAAAGTAAAACTGACGTTCTACTTAAGACTAGTTCAAACACATTTTTGATACTATTTTTGGCTATTTCAATTCTTTGATGTGCTGACACGTTAATACTCATATAAAGCATTTAAAATTCAATGATTCAAATCATAATAACGGGAAAAGATAAGCCATATTAAGTTCCTAAATTTTAGCTTAATTGGAATTCTTTTTCCTATTTTTAGGTGAGGTTAAAAATAACTCTATACTTATAGGAAAACCTATAATAAGTATTAACTTTTTTGCCAAGAAAATTATTTATTCAAATATTCAAGTAATAAAACGTGTAAAAACAATTAATTACTTATTAAATACACGTTTAAAATTAATCTAAATTTAACCTTATCTTATAAAGACAATTAAATCAAGTCATTTTGTTTCAAGCTTAATTCAACATATTTTGGACTTAAATTATTTATCAATTAACCACTTAATATCTAATATGATATTTGACCTATTCAAACAACTAAATATAAATACTTAATATTTTTGTTTAATTTAATATTTGTTTTGAATATCATCACTTAAAGGAGTTGAGTCTTCAACTTGTGTAACAAGATGGTGGGTAGCTTGTATATGTTATGAACATCATCTGGGTTAAATAAATTGAATTTTGGCTCATCAAATTTATGTTCTAATTTGTACAAGTGGATATGCGTTAGAATAAAGAGTAAATTTGATTAAGGTTAGATTATGAAAATATGATAGTTTATTTGAAAAATTTTGCTTAAAACTATACTTAAAGTTAATAATAATATATGGCTAACTTTTAGGTATAAAATAATTAAATTGAAGTTATAAGGTTAAAATAATCTTTTTTTTTAGTTTAAGAAAAGTAAATTAAAACGTAACTTTTTAACAAAATCAAAAATATAAAAATTTAATTTTCGCAATATAAAATAATAACGCAATATTTCTTATGCTTATAAAAAATAATTATAAAGAAATTAATATTTAAAGTTTAATATTTGGAAGAAATTACAAAATTGAAAAAAAAAACTTTAGGAATTAAATTTAATGAGGCCAAGTCTTGGAATTGGACTAATAATTGTGTTGATTATGTCATTGTACAACACTTCCCTTTGAGGAAATTTCATTCACTTCTCATACACCTCAAAATTCGAATTCCACTCCAAATAGTCCCTCCAAACCATCAGACTCACTATTTAGTAACTCCACTGAAACACCTCCCAAAAAATTTCGTTCCATACAAGACATATATAGATCCTGTAACTTTGCCTTATATGCCTCTGATCCTGCTTCATATAATAAAGCTGTTGAAAGTGAGACTTGGCAAGCTGCTTTGGCAGAAGAATTGTCTTCTATTGCAAAAAATGATACTTGGGAGTTAGTAGAGCTACCAGAAGGGAAAAATATCATTGGTTTGAAGTGGGTATACCGCACAAAATACAATACTGATGGAACGATTCAGAAGTACAAAGCTCGCTTGGTTGCTCAAGGGTACTCACAACAACAAGGGGTGCATTTCGAAGAAACATTTTCTCCAATTGCTCGCTTCGAAACAGTAAGAACCTTTCTTGCGCTTGCTGCCCAATTTCAGTGTCATATTTTTCAGTTCGATGTCAAGTCCGATTTCCTTAATAGTGAGGTAGAAGAGGAAGTCTATGTTGTTCAGCTCGAAGGTTAGTTATGAGTGGTGAAGAAAGCAAGGTTTATCGGCTCAAAAAGGCACTGTATGGCCTTAACCAAGCACCGAGAGCTTGGTAGAGCAAGATTGACTCCTTCTTTATTGACAGTGGCTTTGAAAGGAGTCACAATGAGCCAACTCTTTATGTTAAAAAGCAAGGTAACTTTGATTTTTTTTTTTTTTTGTGTTTTGCCTTTCTGTTGATGACATAATATATATGGGTTCTAATGAAGTTCTTGTGGAGGATTTCAAAACATGCATGATGCATAAGTTTGAGATGTCAGATTTGGGTTTATTAAATTATTTTCTTGGAGTTGAAGTGGTTCAGTATGAAGAAGGAATTTTTAATTCCCAAAAGAAGTATGAAAATGATTTGTTAAAGAAGTTTAATATGCTTAAATGTAAGCCATCATCTACTCCTATGAATGTTAATGAGATACTCATAAGTGAAGATGGTATTGGTTTAGCTGATGCAAGACATTATATGAGTGTAGTTTGTGGTCTTATTTACCTATCTCATACTAGACCTAATATATCATTTGATGTAAGTATGATTTCCAGGTTCATGCACAACCCATTACTACAACATTATGGTGTGGCTAAGCGAATTTTGAGATATGTTGCTGGAACGGTTAATCATGGAATTTGGTATACAAAAAAGGAAGATTTTAGATTACTTGGTTATTCTGATAGTGATTGGGCAGACTGTAAAGAGGATCGAAAAAGAACTTCTGGTCAAGTATTTTCTCTTGGTTCCGAAGCTATAACTTGGAGCTCAAAGAAGCAAGATGTGGTTGCTTTATATTCATCTGAGGCATAATATGTGGCTATGACTGCAACAGCTTGTTAAGTAGTGCGGTTCAGAAAATTATTAAGTGATTTTTAGCAACATGAAGAGGATGCAACAACAATATTCTGTGACAACTAGGCTACATATCTATGAAGAAAAACCCTATATTTCATAGTAGGACCAAACACATAGATATTCGCCATCATTTCATTCGTGACCTGGTAACAAAGAGCAAGATCATTCTGAAGTACCACAACACAAATGCACAGGTTGTTAACATTCTTACAAAGGTACTACCCCAAGCTAAACATCACTTCTTCAAGCTAAAAATGGGTGTTAGTGACTTTGAATCAAGAGGGGCTGTTGAATGATGAGGATTCAAGTCCATTAGTGACCAAGTTTTTAGGATCAATTATTTGAATATGTTAGTTAATTGAAGTAGTGGCTATTAAAGTGAGTCATGTTTTCTTAATTGTCTTAGGTAGTGGATGTTATGTCCTATATTTATGGGTCACGAAGTGAGTTTGTTATTTTTGTTTCCACATCTATTTAAAAGGGTATGTACTCATTTCTTTCATTGAACTTTTAATATATATAGTAGCATTTTCTCTTTGTTCTAATTATTTATTAATTGTAGTTATTTCAACATTACCGACTAAATATTATTGGAGGTATTATAGAGATTATTCACTTAATAATGAAATTTTTTTAAAATTGTGTCAAAAGGGCAATATTACGAGTAAATAAGAAGGAGAAAGTATAAAATTATAAAATAAAGAAAAGATGCCTTAGGTAAGACAACCTACCTGGCTTTAAGTAAGACAACCAATACTACTACTACTACTTATTTGTCTCATGCATCGTAAAGTACTACGCATGAAATAAATAAGACTGAAACCAGTCTGGCAACCCCTCCATTATAATTATATTACCGATTGACCATTAGGAATAGGATGTGTCCAAGTAAACATCTAGTGGATTTAAGTTTCAGATCACACTAAACTCTAAACTCTAATCATCTCTCAGTGATTAACAACAAAATCATTGAGAGAAGACGATGCAAATAATTCATTATGTTCCATGTAGTTGTCAGCTGCTAGACTCCTGTGAATGTGGACTCACTAGGCCTACAACTGGATTGGATAACTCGGGTACTCCGGGACCGGGTCCATGTCCGAGACCCATATCCAATAAATCCTCCCCTTCTAAGCAGCCGAGCACAAATAAAAATATTATTCCAATTCCACCCCCTCAAACACCTCCTCCAACTCCTCCACCCACTCCACCCACTTCATCAACTTCATCGCTTTCATCTGTACCGGAGGAGTTGACCACAGTTGACCGGATATATTGTGAGGCTCGAAGGGCAGGTCAGATCGTAGTCATTATTACTCGCTACTCCCTTTGTCGTTGTTTTTTTCGTTCTTGTTATTTGATGTTTTATGGTCAAATTTAACAATCTAATTACTGTTGAACATCTGAAGGTAAAGTCAAGTCAATAAGATTTTTATTACAAATGTACAAAGTTTTTAATTTATACTTGAAACTAGAAAAAGTAACTTCAAATATTTTTGGTATTATAACAAGATGTGAGATATGATTTTAAATTAAAATGGAATTCAATCAACAATTTTTTTTATAATAAAAATATCTATATAATTGGTGACGGCTTTGAATCAAATAATTAACCAATAACGTTTCTTTTTACGTTTCAAATTAAATAAATCAATCTATTTCTAATGATTATTAACCTATATCATTTTTTCCTTGATTGGACCATACTAGATAGGCACGGTTTATAAATTATTTAAATAAAAAGTTACTAATTTTATATAAATAATTAAGTTATTATATGCAAACTAAATCATATTGAAATTATAAATTGATTTGTTTTAAAAGTCGTAAAATTATTACTATTAGATTGAGATATATATTACTAATATATATAAAATATAATGATAAAATCATGCACTAAACAATATAGATTATAAGTAATTACGTAAAAATAATAAAAAATTACAACACATAAAATAATAATATATATAGTAATTTAAATATTTAATGTCTTTGTAAAACCTTAAAATAAATTTTTCAGCCTAAAGAACATACTTCCGCCAATCCTCAAAGAAGTTCACATTTGCTATTTTGAAATGTTCTATTTGTCGTTTCCATAAAGAATCTTTTTGTTTATGTCACAAATTTTGAACAAAAATAACCTTATTCATTATGATTTAATATTTTAATGATATTTATGGTCCCCACATATCTTTTATTAACTTTATTTTAATACTTTTATATTCTTAATGGTCCATATATATTTTTCAATAACTTTATAGAATTATTTTTTATAAGTCATGGTCCCCATATTTTTTCACTAACTTTCATTTAATGGTTTTTTTAATATTTATGGTCTTTACTTTTCATCCTTTAAATTTATTATTTAATAAAATAATATGTCTATTATTGAAAAGATTCTATTTTTCCTAATTCCGGTAAACATTCATTGTGGGAACTTTATTAAGAAACGAAGAGAGTATTATTTTATTATAATAATCAACTTATAACCTAATTTATTTATTTGTGTTATAACTTTGTCAAACATAGGTGATAGAATTATCATTTGAAATTTATTTCACCAACATCCTTTTCTTATTATTTACTTATATAATTAATATATAATCTATTTAATTTGTGTATTTTTTATAATATAGCCATGTAAGTAGTGTAAATGATTATCTATAATAAAAAACTATTTCAAAAATATTCTTTTTCTTAATTTATTACAAGATTATTTTAATGAAAATAAACTTTTAACATAAATAATTAATGTTATCGGAAAATTATCCATTGTAAATAAAAGATACTACATATCTTAATTGATTGTATATGGTAAACATTAGTAAAAAAAATAGAGTTTTTAAATTTTTGGTTACTAATCTATTAAACAAATCTATTCAGAAAGATATTACATGATATGCTAAAAAAATATTTGCCTAATAAAAACATGAAAAGAGCGGAAAATTTTTTATTGTGAAGTCGACATGTGTCTTAATCGTTTCTTCATTAGTATACTATATAGATAGATAGATAGGTATTGTATAGGTTCTATATAATAAATATTTCTAGCTGATTCATTTTCTAAAAATATTAAAATTATCTGGTTTGTAAAGATTGTAAATTTTTAGTATGTAATAATTTTAAATAATGAACTATTTTATATAGTATAATTTTTTTTCTTTCACAAAAATGCTAAATTAGTAAGAAAATAACAATTTGATAAACTTCATTTGCTATGTAAGTCAGCATCAACTAAGAAAGTTATTTCACTTAGAGGGGCTTGGTGAGTATGACGCTTTGGAAATTCCAGTATTCATATAAATGTATGATTTGTCATAATTTAAAGTAAATCCTTTTGTATTTTGATAGTTTTGGAAGTTTCAATTTATGCGTTCGTGGGAATGGGCTTAAGTCATGGATTTTTATTTTATTTTATTTTATTATTGAAAACATAACGTGAAAAATGTTATGTTTTATGAGGGGGTAAGACCAATTTAACGAGACTTAATATCCATGTATAAAAGACTTTGTTTACCCGTAAATTTGTAACAAAAGGATGAAGACAAATTTTTTATTAAGACCGTCTTATCGTGAGACGGTTAAATATAGGCTGATCTAATGTTTACATTATAAAAAGTAAAAAAAAAAAAAAAAAAAAAACTGCTTTTAACTTACTTAATCGGTTGTGTTGTTAAAAAATAGCATTACTTAAATTGCTTGTATGGGTTCGCTTCCTAATGAATGAAACAAATAGTAAAGGTAAGTTTATCTGATTTCAATACATTTCTCTTTCTTTACTAACCGAAGATATTAGCGTAAAATTCATTAAGTTAGAATTATTAATCAACTAGTGTATAAACTGGTGTAATGAATAATTTTTTTGAACATCAACATATATAAATATATGATATTAAAAAATAAAGCCAGAGATGTTATGCGGTAGAAAAAATCAATTTTATAGTTATATATATAAATTAATTCTATAATTTTGAAAATTCACAATAATATATTACGCCTTATATTATGGTCTCTAATTTAATCAATTTAACTATAAATAAATGCTAGTTAAAGATACTTTAATGGCAAAAATATTGGTCAAGATTAAATAAAATGTCATTTTTTTAGCCAATAAATAAATTTCGTTTGACAAACTCTATTTAGTTGTGACACTTGGAATTTCCAAACCTTTCAGTATGAAGTATGATATGATATGATCTCAACAGTATATTATATAGTATATTATATTCTCTAATCTACTCAATATAAATATAAATAAATGATAGTCAATACTTTATTGATAGAGATATTGATCAAGATTAAATGTCATATCATTTTTCTTTAGCCAATAAATGAATTTATTTGGAATACTCTCTTTAGCTGACACTTAAAATATTCTAAGCTTTTTAGTATAATGTATGATGAATGATATGATATGATGTCAATGTTAGAAAGTCCTTTGAAATTCAGCTGTTTGGAATATCAATCACCTCCAATTTATTAGTATAATTAGAGCCTAATTAAAAAATCTGTGTACAAGTATTGTTGTAATTATCTCATGGAATATATAGAAAAACAAGAATTACACTGTTTTTAGCTTGGTATCAGAGCTGGGTTCCGATCTCCGGCAGCCGGCAACCCATAAAACTCATCATCTACCATGGAACCCGATAACAAAGCTGTTATTCAAAACCCGGTAACCATGGAAGATTTAATGCAACTGTTTACACAGTTAAACACCAAAAAATCCACCACAGAAACTCAGAATTTCCATCCAATTCAAATTCCAGAAAAATTGAATCATAAAAATTTCACAAAATGGGCAAAGCTAATGCAGCTGGAACTAGGCGGCAGGGGAAGGCTCAACCACATCACAGCCTCCCCGCCAAGCCAAGAGGATCCAGATTACATAAAATGGTCACAACAGGATTCATTAGTAATCTTGTGGATAATTGGAAACATAGATCCAGAATTACAAAATCAATTTCTGGATTACCCTACCGCAAGAGACTTGTGGAAAGGGATCGAAACATTATACGGCGGGACCAAAGACGGACTCCAAATTTTTGACCTTATGGTCAAAGCAAACAAAATCCAGCAAGGAAGAGATCCAATTGAAGTATACTACAGCAAACTTACCGGAATCTGGAAGGAGATTGACAGACGTTCACCAAATTCGATGAACAGTCAAGAAGACAAAACGACTTACAATCGAATAATCCAGCAAAATCGATTGTATCAGTTCTTAGCAGGGGTAGATGAAACTCTTGATAAGGATCGACGGGATATTCTCAATCGAGAACCTCTTCCAACACCGGAGGAGGCATTTGCGATAATAAGGAGAGAGATGAACCGGCGAGGGATTATGAGCACCGAACCACCAAAACCCTCACAAATGGAATCATCGGGAATTGGTGGTGGGTTTGCTGTGAGAGGAAGAACGGAGAAACCCAATTTCCGTCGAGATGATGAGAAATCAGGACTCAGATGCACCCATTGTGGGGGTGCGAGACACACCAAGAAGGGGTGTTTCGAGATTATCGGCTATCCAGAATGGTGGGGAGATCGAAAGAAGAAAGGAGAGAGAAGGAGCACGGCGGCCGTGGGTACTAGTGAGGCACCAGCAGCTGGCGGAGAGCACGGAGGAACGGCAGGCGGCCGTGGAGCCTCTCTCTGCGTCAGGTATGACAGAGAAAACGAAGGAGGAAGGTATGGTTTTTAGGTTTCAAGGTTTATTTTTATATGGCTCAAGCCCATTCCCTTTGTGGCCCAATGCAAATATCAAGACTATCTCACAAACCGTGAAACATGAAAATAATAAAACCAACTCATACCATGTAGGACTAGTTTGTAAACCGAACAAAAATCCCAGATGGATTTTTGATTGTGGAGCAACTGACACTATGACGTTTGATTCCAGTGACCTTGAAACTATTCTCCCACCAGGAAAAAATCACGTACAAACAGCAAATGGAGAGGTAATTAAAATAGAGGGGTTGGGTGTTGTCAGAATTTCAGATAACATCAAATTATCAAATTGCCTTTTCATACCAGACTTATCCCACAAATTACTTTCCGTTAGCCAATTGACAAAAGATTTAAACTGTATTGTTAACATGAATTCTTCTGGTTGTACAGTTCAGGATGCTCGGACAGGGGAGATTATTGGGCATGGTACTGAGGAGGGTGGACTATATTATGTTACTCAGATGCCTCACCAGGGTAAAGCCATGCTTGTTCGCGGGACGGTTGAACAGCAGCTTTGGATGTGGCATAAGCGACTAGTTCATCCGTCTTTAGGATACCTTAAGAAACTCTTCCCTAATCTTTCTAGTTCAAATGTTCCTTTTAATTGCGAAGCTTGTATTCTTGCTAAGAGTCATAGACACTTTTATCCGAACAGTGATAGTAGAACTGATAAACCTTTTGTTTTAATCCATTCGGATGTATGGGGACCAGCTCCCGCATTCAGTAATCATGGTTTTTTATATTATGTTACATTTATTAATGATTGCACTAGAATGAGTTGGGTGTATTTTCTTAGAAACAAGTCTGATGTCTATAAGACTTTTGTCTCTTTCTATAAAATGGCACAAACACAATTTCAAACCCAAATTAGAATTCTTCGATCTGATAATGGTACTGAGTATAAGAATATCGACATGAACCTTTTTAATGACACAAATGGCCTTATCCACCAAACCATATGTCGTGATACCCCACAACAAAACGGGGTAGCAGAAAGGAAAAACCAAACTCTGTTGAAAATGACCCGGGCCATAATGATCGAATCCGCTGTTCCTGCTTATTACTGGCCTGAAGCCATTGCCACAGCCACTTATCTTACCAATCGCCTTCCTACAAAGAGCCTAAATTTTTCTACCCCGTTAGATACCCTAAAAACTCATGCTAATATTCCTTATACTCATTCATTACCACCTCGGGTCTTTGGTTGTGTTGTGTATGTTCATTTGCCTAAACGAGAGAGAAATAAACTTGAACCACGGGCTGTTAAGTGTGTCTTTGTGGGATATGGGACTACTCAAAAAGGATACCACTATTTCAATCCAATTACTAAACGATTATATACTACCATGGATTGTGATTTTGTTGAAACAGAATTCTATTACTACCACCTTCCATCTAAGGGGGAGAGTCCTAATGAGGATATAGATCTAAGTTGGTTAGTCTACCCAATACTGAGTGATCTCGACCCAAAAGAACAAGGAGGCGATACCACGATGGCAACTGATAACATTATACTGTCCGATTTCAACAATATTGTGCCTGATTCTACTGTGTCTGAGTCTCCAGTTCAGAAAGACATTGAGGTACGTACTTCAGACTTGAGCCATATTAATGAATCTTGGACACCTGAACCTGCTGATATACCTTCTGACAGTGAAAATGTAGATTCTACTGATATGTCTTCTGAAAGTGAAAATGTAGAATCACACACAGATCAATCAATGGGTTCTAGGTATGAACTGCCACCAAGGAGCACAAGGGGAATTCCCCCAAAGAGGTATGATCCAGAGTTTGAGTCTCAACGGTCAAAATATCCTATGAACAAGGCAGGGGAAGGTAACTTGTCTATACAAGCAAAAAACTTCAATACAGCGCAGATGGCATTGAGGAGTGAAAACTGGAGATCATCCATGGAAGAAGAAATAAATGCACTAATCCGGAACAACACTTAGGAAAAGTGCACATTACCCACTGGAAAAAGACCTGTTGGCTGCAACTCTGCAAGTGGGTCTTTACATTTAAGCACAGAGCAGATGGCAGCATTGAGAGATATAAGGCGAGGCTGGTAGCAAAAGGGTACACACAGACTCATGGGATAGATTGTGATGAGACCTTCTCTCCAGTAGCAAACTTCAACACCGTTAGAGTCCTTTTCTCGATTGCAGCGAATAGAGATTGGCCCTTATATCAATTCGATGTAAAAAATGCATTTCTTCATGGAGACCTATCCAATGAGGTATATATGGAAGCTTCACCAGGTTTCTCGCATGGTTTTGGTAAAGGTGAAGGGTGCAGACTAAAAAAAGCTCTGTATGGGTTGAAGCAGTCACCAAGGGCATGGTTTGGAAGGTTCACTATGGCAATGAAGAAATTCGGTTACAAACAGAGTAATACAGATCATACCCTGTTCCTAACGAGAAGAGGCACGAGAGTAACCTGTCTTATCATATATGTTGATGATATGATTATAACAGGAGATGACAAAAAGGAAATAGAACAGTTGAAGAGTAAGTTAATCAAAGAGTTTGAAATGAAAAATCTCGGGAGTCTGAAATATTTTCTGGGAATAGAAGTGCTTAGATCAAAAAGGGGTATTTTTATATCATAGAGGAAAAAAATCTTAGACTTCTTAACAGAAACAGGTATGATAGACTGCAAACCCGCTGATACTCTTATGGTGATGAATCATAGACTCCAGATCCTTGAAAATGCTGAGTTGACAAACCAAACTCCGTACCAGAAGCTTGTTGGGAAACTGATACACTTGTCTCATACCCGACCAGATTTATCCTATGCTGTGGGAGTAGTTAGTAGGTTCATGCACAAGCCTCAAAAACAGCATCTTGATGCTGTATACCGAATTCTGCGATATTTGAAGGGAACTGCTGGAAAAGGGGTTTTGTATAGGAATCATGAACACCTAAATCTACATGCCTTCACAGATGCAGATTGGGGAGCAGACCGTGATAGTAGGAAATCTACTTCTGGTTACTTCGCCCTATTGGGAGGGAACTTAGTCTCCTGGAAGAGCAAACTACAAAAGGTAGTAGCTATGTCCAGTGCTGAAGCAGAGTTCAGGGGAATTGCAAAAGGTATCACTGAAGTTCTTTGGCTCAGAAAACTCTTAAAGGAACTTGGGTATACACCCGAGAAAAGTTGTGAGTTGTACTGTGATAATATGGCAGCCATACGAATATCTGAGAATCCAGTGCAACATGACCGAACTAAACATGTAGAGATAGATAGGCACTTCATTAATGATCATCTAGACGGAAAAATAATAACTCTACCTTTTGTTCGGTCAGAAGACCAACTAGCCGATATTTTAACAAAAGCTGTTTCCGCACAAGTATTTAATCAAGTGTTGAGCAAGTTGGATGTTAGGGACGCTACCATTCAACTTGAGGGGGAGTGTTAGAAAGTCCTTTGAAATTCAGCTGTTTGGAATATCAATCACCTCCAATTTATTAGTATAATTAGAGCCTAATTAAACAATCTGTGTATAAGTATTGTTGTAATTATCTCATGGAATATATAGAAAAACAAGAATTACACTGTTTTTAGCTGTCAACAATATATTGTGCAGTATACTATAAACTAATGTACTTAATTTAACTATAACTCAATGTTAGTCAAAAATATATAGAGATATTGGTCAAAATCAAATGCCATATCTTTTTTTCATTAGCCAATAAATGAGTTTTATTTCGCAAACTCTTTTTAGTTTTGCCAATTGGAAATTTTCAAGTTTGTTAGTACAATGTACAATTTAGTACAATATATGATGTACGATATGATTTGATGTCAATTATATAGTATGCACTATATTATTCACTAATATACTTAATTTAACTACAAATAAATCTTAGTAAAAGATATTTTAATTGTAAACATATAAATAGGTTTTATTTGGCAAACTCTCTTAGTTATGACACTTAAAATTTTTCAAACTTTTTAATACAATTTATAATTCTCAATCAAGTCTCATCTGTAAATCTCAATATTGGCATATCCTCTTTTCCAAACAATCCTTAATTTGTATTCCCTTCATAACAAAATAGTTGTTACCACCATTATTAGAATCTTGATCTTCTTTTGTGATTTTACAATCGTACGATTTAATAATAGGCAATCGTCCGGATTGTGGATAGGATCTCAAAATTGAAAGATCATACTTATCTCAAGAATTTAGCATGTTGGATAATAACACGATTCTATTGATTCAAAGATCCGAGCCTACAAGGGTAGTCTTTATCGTAAAAAAAATTATTTTATAATTTAGATTTCACTTCTATATATATTTGTATAATTATTATAACCATATGACTATAAAATTCAAGTTTTTCTTGATTTGTAGTGTAAATGATTATTAAAAGTATTATATTTCATATCTTAATAGGTGAAGTCAAATAAATTTTGATTTACACCTTAGAACATTAAAAAATAACTACATAATGGATAATCAGTTATCCATAGCATATTAGTAAATATTTGTAGGATCATACGATTCTAGGATCCGATTCTACCTGTTTAGATCATACCCCCTCCTCGATACTAGGTAGAATCCCAATCTTAACACCCTTGGTTGTTATGTTGACTAAACATACACTATTAATCAATCAACCTTCATTTATATTTTATTGTTAATCTATATATTGCAACATAGTTAGGTAGAATATTGTTTGATTTGCCTCAATTCAATGATTATTAATATGAATTTTTTCATTTTTTATTATGCACGCTTGGAAAACTAAGGATTGATTTAATATGTTAAATGTCTCAAATATTACAATTAATCTGTTAAGAAGAAGCATCAATAAGCATTCATAGAACTCTTTCATGTGATACATATCACATGCGCAGTTTGTTGTGCATAGGTGTGTTCAACGGGTAGCGCCTCCATTTTGAGTCTTATTTTATCCGTTTTTAGAACGGTTTTATAAGGGCCGTGTTGAAAATGGGTCAGGTAGAAAATGAACTTTACTACAATTAAAATGGAGCGAGCTATAAAAGGGCTTAATGAAGTACGAAAATAGGCCTTCATAAATAACATAATTGATAAATAATTTTATTATTATTAATGACAATGCCGATGGGGATCATCAATATCTCTACCGGTTAATTATTATAAATGATAATTAAATTATTATACATTGATCAATAGGAATGGGTTGGGTTTTCAAGTTCAGCCCCTATAAAGCCCATATTAAGTTTAAATGACTTTTATCCAATCTGGCCCATATTTTTCTTAAACCAAGCCCAGCCTGTATCTAATCCACTGAACATCTTAGTTGTGCACCGGAAATAATGAGGTTTAAACAATATTCCAATTATTAAACGTGGTTTCCGTAATACCCTTTAATTCCGTGGAATCCAGGTGTTAATGTGAGCTTCTATTTAGCAAATTACCAATTCAAGGCGTTCACTGCAACGTTAACTTCTCAATGGCGCTTAAATCTTGTAGCTGCTCTTATAATAACAAATATCCAAAATGGAATAAGATCATTGCTGCTGATTCTCGTTGCTTGGCCTTCAAATGTCTTTCTGGGCCACAATTTCACTCAATTACTTTCCGCTATTTCATACATCATGGTAAGTTACTAAGGAAAATCATTTTTTTGGTAAATATTATAGTGCCTTTGTTAATTTGCAAAACTGTATGAATGATTACCAAAACATTCAAAAGCACACATGCATGGTATTATTGTCATGTACTGTTTCTGTCCTAGAAATATTAGCTACAATTTACTTCTATTCATTATGTTTGTGCAAATGCCAACTCTCTTTGTGTGGAAGATAATTTTAATTTGATCATTTCATAGCCTATTTTATGTCTTTTACATTAGAGGATGATGTTGGATGTGCGAGAAGTATGGAATTTGTTTCCATCACTACATAAAGTGATCAAAGAGCTGCATGAAGAGTACTTTAAACAATAAAGGAAGTGCCTTGAACAAGGCAAGTAGGTGCATTAGGAGAGTCATCGGGTGTGCCTTGAATGAGGCATGGGATGTTGGAAATACTTCACATGTGGGATAAGATCTCACATCGATAAAATAGTGGGTTGTGGACTTGCATATATATTGGATGAGCTAATCCTCCTACTACCATATGGTTTTGGGAAACAATGAACCTCACCAAGTGTATGTGCAAGTCAACGCTCTTGACCCGTGGGTTTGTGGGCCCAAGCCCGTGGGTGTCCCGTGTCCACACGAGTGGGCCATGTTGAGAACTTGACGGGGGTTCGCATGTGAGGAGGGGTTAGGATGGTTTATCCCACATCGACAAGTTAAATATAGTGTGCACACTTTATAAGCTACTTGAGACCTTTTTCCCATGGTCATATGGTTTTGGGATGGTATATATCTCTTTAGTTTTATGAAGTGTGTGCACCTCGTGTTTTCCCAGATGATATGTTGGCATTCACAATATCTAGCGAAATTTAATGTGGGATGCTTGAACCAGGCAGCCAACAACAAGAAGGAGTAATAGCATTTGATTATGTGCGCGTTCGAGCAAATGATTATGTGAGCGTTCGAGCACCCTAGCGTAGGGTAAAATTGCGATTTCTATTTTGCACGATACTGGGGGGAGGGGGGTATGTTGTCTAATTGTTCTAGGGTTATTCCACGAATTTAGGGGCCTATATAAGAGACTAAATTAACATTGGGAGTGGTTTGTTGAGACTAATACGAGGGAAAAGGGGTTTGGGAAACCTCAAATGATTTGTATTACATAGAGTGTGTGATCTCCATTATAAATGAAATCTTAGAGCTTTAGATTAGGTTGTTCTCAAGTGCTATGAGAGTTGATTTATTGGTGAATCCATTGACGAAATATAACATTGTTTGAGGGGAAAAGTATCTAAGACACCTCATAAAAAATCTTATTGTTCTTGCGTTGTGTTTGTGTGCCCATTGATGTATACTTTGTTTTCTCTTGCATTCTCTTCTTGTTCTTCATAATTGTAAGTCCTTAATTCTTTTATTTCACATTGCACTAATTCAATTGTAAATATTTTTAATTTAGTACATGATTAAAAATTATAAAAAGCTTATAATGATAATAATTCTTACATTGAGAAATATCAAGCAATATCCTTTTTTACTATATTTCAACTTATAAATTAAAAACAAAATATAATTTAAATTTGAATTGTAGAAAAAAAAAAAAAACAAGCTACCATTTTGAGAAGTATAAATTATTAGTATTACCACTTGGCCAACAACCAACCATGGATGGTATTCATAAGTTAGATTTTATTAATACTCCCTTCAATTCAACACTAACGTCCCATTTGCTTTTTACACACTATTCATCTCTTACTCTGAATTTGTATTTATTATTAATCTATAAGTTAAAATATAGTCATGTGGGATCTTGTTTGATTTGTCTCAATGCAATGATTATTCATATCAACTTTTCATAATTTTTAATTATGCACAATTAGAGATATTAAAGATTGAATAAGTGCATTGGATAGAGTGCATAAAGTAAATGGGATATTAAGAGCACCAATATTGATGATCTAATTATGGGTCATATGACCAAACTAGAGGAAAGCTACTATTAATGGTGATCTAATATTGAGTGGGTTGGGAAAATGGTTGGCAAAATCGATTATCATGTGACCCGTTCAGGTGAACGGTCACCCAATTTTTTTCCATAAAATTTCGACACGTGTTGCGATTCTATTGGACGATGAAAAAATGTTGTCTGGCTCCCTGACACACGTCTGCGCTTGCTTCCACCTGCAGCGTTGTGATTGGCTGCAAAAATATACCCTTTTTTTGTAATTAACGGTTATTTTTTCGAAATCTATAAAATGAGACCCATATTGATATTTTTGACATAATTTTATATTTACATATTTTCTTCTTATTTTCCTACTTGTTTTTGTAAAAATACCAAAATAATCATTTAAAAAATCCCAAAACAAAAATATGGATTCAATAACCCAAATAATGGAAGAAATCCAAGTAAAAAAAAAAACCAAGAAAAAAATCTTCTAACAATAAAAGTGCTCAAATTCAATATCAAAATTCTCCATTCAATCCTCCATTTTCTCAAAATACTCCAAATTCTTCTTAATATATTCCTCAAAATATCCCAAATTCATCTTATTATGTTGCTCAAAATACCGAAAATTCTCAAACTATGTTTCACCACCATCATCAATCTCACAATGTCAACTCTAATATTGATAACTATTCAACTCCGATAAGGGGTGAAAGTTTAGACAAAATTGAGATGGAGTATGATGATGATGATGATGATAAAAATGAAGGAAATGATCAAGATGATCAATATGGTGAAGATGGAGGAAATTTTATTCATCATGTTGATGGTAGTCTCTACACTCAACCATCATTTCAAAATCTACTTTCACAATTTGGTTCACCACCGAGCTTCACTCAATTGGTTCAACCATCTCAACAGCATCCTAATGATGAAGCCCCTATACCTTCAAAGAAAAGTTGGGATTTGATTGAAGATATTACTCTCATATGTTTAGTCATTGATCCAATTATGCGTGATGAATGAAGGATTCAACGCATAAAATTGGATTTGAATCACAAACACAAGGGGATATTCCAAGAACTTGCACCAAAGAATGTCTTAATTGAACTACACTGCCAGACTTCAATACAACACGATTCAAGGCTTCCTCCGTTGATCTCCAAGGGAGTTATCAGTGTCTATGGATAGGGTGATGTAGGATCTTGAAGAACACTCAAAAACACGTACATCAATGAAGGGTAGACTGACCCTTAGTAACCCAATTGCACAGCAATTGAAGGAAAAAAAACACTTAGTGAATTTTCTAGAATTTTGTTCATCAAAACTTGTCTTTTTACAAGGATGAAACCATCTATATATAGGACTAAGATACATGATCATAGCAATGAAAAATACACGTCAAACAACTACCCTTAACGGTCATATTTCCCACGTGATGTTCATGTGCTTATTTAAAACAGAAATAACAGAAACTGATATCCGCGCCTGTCAGGACATCTGCTGACTACGTGACCTTTGACCCTGTTTCTTGTGCCCTTCTCTTGACTATTAGGAGCACTCTTGGACCATGACAGCGAGGTCCATGTATGGAGATTCCATTCTTGCCCTCCATGTCATCCCACGATCTAAGGATTTGTCTGGACGGCTCTGTCAAGGTGGCCTGGTCAGCGAGTTTGATTAGACTCTGCTGCATGTTTGATTCTGTTGCTGCTGTTGGTTGTTCTTGCTTGTCTGTTGTCCCAAGCTGTAGCAGATGGTTCCCCTTAATTAAATCATCTCTTTTTTGGTTGTTTTTGCTTACATTAAGGGCATCACGGTTCAGTGTTAATGGACTGAATGCAGGACCAGGTGTAACACCAAATGCAGAGGCAATATCATATAATCTTCCATGTTGCTGTTGCTGTTTTCTGGTTCCCTTGAGTCTTTGTAGCTTCCTTCATCTGAGCCTAGCTGATTTGGCTCAATCCCCCCTTCTTGAAAAGGAATTGACCTCAATTCCAAATCCGTGTAGTAGGGTGCTAAGTCCCCAATGTTGAATGTAGGGGATACATCATAGCTGAAAGGCAAATCCACTGTGTATGCATTGTCCCCTGCTTGTGCAATGATCTGAAAAGGACCATCTGCCCTAGGCTTGAGCTTGTTGCTCCTATGCTTGGGAAATCTGTCTTTCCTCAGGTGCACCCACACATAATCTCCCACTTTGAAGCTTCTTGCATCCTTGAATCCTTTGTCTACTTTTTGCTTGTACTTGGCATTGGCTTACATGATGTTATGTTGAACTTGGATATGTATTCTTTGTGCTTCAGCAACTTGCTTCTCTGCACTCCATGCTCCTCGTTCCTGCAATGGTAAACAAACTAAAGTAGTAGGAGTCATAGGATTAAAACCATATACACATTCAAATAGTGAGTACTTAGTGGTTAAACTAGGGCATCTATTATATGCAAATTCAGCATAGGCTAATTTTTCATCCCAATCCTTAGTGTTTTTCTTAACTAATGTCCTCAATATGTTTTCCAAGGTCCTATTTGTTACCTCTGTCTGTCCATCCGTTTGAGGATGATATGCAGTGCTAAACAACAACTTAGTACCCAACATAGTCCATAAGCTAGTCCAAAAGGTGCTTAAAAACTTAGAGTCCCTATCACTAACAATGCTTTGAGGTATACCATGTAACCTAATGATCTCATCAAAATATAGCTTTGCTATGTGCCTAGCATCACTAGTCTTATTGCAAGTATGAAATAAGCCATTTTTGAGAATCTGTCCTCTACTACCATCATTGCATCCTTTCCCCTTGCTGTTCTAGGTAGGGAAACTATAAAATCCATACTCACATGTTCCCATGGATGGCTAGCAATAGGTAAAGGTTTGTATTCACCTTTGTGAAAGGTTAATTTGGCCCTCATGCAAACTTCACACCTCATAATGTACTTACCTACTGTGCCTAGAATTTTGGGCCAGAAAAAGTGTTGTGCTAGCATATCTAGTTTTTTCTGAATATCAAAGTGCCCTGCTAGTGTTCCCTCATGTACCTCTTTGACTAAGGTATTCCTTAGTGGTGATCTAGGTATGCACAGCCTATTATTCTTGAATAGGAATCCATCCTGTATGTAGAAAGGTCCCCTTGGCCCCTGTGTGCACTCAGTATATATGTCCCCTAAGTCAAGATCCTCAAGGTATAAAGGCTTAATCATCTCAAAGCCTAAGATTTTGGCTTCTAATATAGCTAACAAATGATATCTTCTACTTAGAGCATCAGCTACAATATTAGCCTTCCCTGCCTTATACTTAGCTGAAAATGTGAAAGATTGAAGGAATTCTACCCACTTACTATGCCTAGAGTTCACCTTGTTCTATCCATTGATGTGCTTAAGTGACTCATGGTCTAAGTGTAGGATGAAGGGTTGAACTTTCAAATAATGTGACCATGTCTCTAAGGCTCTCACTATGGCATAGAACTCTCTATCATAGGTAGAATAATTAAGTCTACTCCCATTTAGTTTTTCACTAAAGTAGGCAACAGGTCTTCCCTCATGAATTAATACAGGCCCAATCCCTTTCCCACTTGCATCACACTCAACCTCAAAGGGTTTAGTGAAGTCAGGTAGTCTCAGAATAGGTGCCTCACACATCAACGCCTTGATCTGCTCAAAAGCTGCTTGGGCCTTAGTAGTCCAGTCAAAAACCCCCTTTTTTGTGCATTCTGTTAAGGGTGACATGATAGAACTGAATTTCTTAATGAATTTCCTATGGAATGATGCCAAACCATGAAAGGATCTCACCTGTGTGATGGTGGTAGGTGTAGGCCAGGTGGTAATAGCTTCTATCTTAATAGGGTCTACCTTAATTCCTTCCTTCCTAATAATGAATCCTAAGAAATTCACCTCAGATAACATGAAAGCACATTTCTCTATCTTTCCATATAGTTGCTGCTTCCTCAAGACTTCAAACAACTTCCTAAGGTGCTCAAGGTGTTCACTTACAGTTACACAATAGATCAGTATGTCATCTAGGTAATCTACCACAAATTTCCCAAGAAATGGTCTCAACACCTCATTCATTAGCCTCATGAATTTACTAGGAGCCTCAATTAGCCCAAAGGGCATCACCAACCACTCATACAGTCCACATTTGGTTTTGAATGTTGTTTTCCACTCATCACCTCTCTCATCCTAATCTTGTGATAGCCACTCCTAAGATCAATCTTGCTAAACCAACATGCCTCTGCTAACTCATCTAGCATGTCATCTAGTTTAGGCATAGGGAATCTATACTTAACAGTAATGTTATTCACACTCCTGCTGTCTACGCACATTCTCCATGATCCATCTTTCTTAGGAACTAAGAGTGTAGGTACAGCACATGGACTTAGACTCTCCCTTACATATCCTTTGGCTAACAACTCTTCCACTTGTCTTTGTAACTCCTTAGCCTTAGTAGGGTTTGTCCTGTAGGCTGGTCTATTGGGTATAGGTGCCCCTGGTATTAGATCTATTTGATGCTCAATTCCCCTTATGGGTGCTAAGCCTTGGGGTAGGTTATCTGGAAAAACATCTTGGTACTCCTCTATTAGTTTTTGAACAGATGGGTGAATAGGTGTGTGAGTGGAAGGTAGCTCCTTAGTAAACAACATAAACACTAGGTTCCCTGATCTCAGCTCTCTGTCACACTCTTTTCTACATATTAAGTGTGTAGGTGATGGTTTGATTTTAGTAAGAGGTATGGCTTTGTGAGGGGGTATTGGCATTAACTCCTTAGTCTTACCCTCATGCCTTAGGGAATACACATTGGTGTAACCATTGTGCATAGTCTTCCTATCATGTTGCCATGGTCTCCCAAGCAACACATGACAAGCATCCATGGCTAAAACATCACAAAGCACTTGATCATGGTATGTGCCTATGCTAAAATTCACCAAACATTGCTTACTAACTGCATTCTCAGTGCTCTCATCTAAACACCTTAGTTTGTAAGGTCGAGGATGAGGTTTAGTGGTTAATCCCAAGGTCTTGACTAGCTCTTTGCTCACACAATTGGATTCACTGCCTCCATTAATGATCAAATCACACAGCTTATTCCCGATCTTACATTTTGTTTGAAAAATGTTCTCTCTTTGGTCTAAATTCTTGACTTGTGGGACTGTGAGAAGGTTTCTCCTAATCAACAGATTGTGAAGCTCCTCTTCAAGGTAAACATGCTTTGTGTCTCCTTCCTCCTCACTCTCCTCAGTAGTACTTTCCTCCATTTTTTCCACAAAACCATAACTCTTCACTCTAAAGGATCCCTCATATGCATCCTCAGGTGTGGGTGGTAATTTGACCTCTTCTCTTCCTCCTGTGTACACTAACATAGCTCGTGGTCCTTTATTTCCTACTATGGATCTCATCCCATTCTCTCTGTGTAAAAGCTCGTGCATTGGGACAATTTCTCTTGTAATGGCCATGCCCATGACATTTGAAACACATGATGTCCTTAGGGTTCACTTCCCTATCCTTAGTAGTAGGTTGCCTTTCTATTTGATGGCTAAGATGGTCTGTGCTGCTGTGTTCCCCTATTGTCAGCAAGGTTCTGTGCTGCTGTGGTCTGTGGCCTATGGCTGTTAGTTTCTCTACTTCTGTTGCTAGTTTGGTCAATTTCACCTTTGCAATCTTGTACTGATGGTCTGGGTAGGTGTCCTTGTATTCAAAATATCGTTCTACCCCTTTCTCCCACTCAATGTATGTCCCTGGGTCATGTGAGGTGCCATCAAACTCACGCACATCAACCCTCATGGATTTATCCTCTCTCGCATTCTCAGTGTTAGGGTTAGGTTGTTGATGTTGTGGTGCAGCATTCTTTAGCTCAGTGACAGTCAGGTTCAATTGAGTGACCATATTAACTAATGCATCAAATTTCTCTTCCATATTCATGATGATTGATGGTTTAATCAAATGAAATATGTACAGAAACGAAAAATTTAATCGCAATTGTTAGAAACTCCTTCAAGAACTGGATTCTTTGCCGGTTTCAGAATACTCTCTGTGAGTATTAACCAACCTACATGCACGTTTATGGAACAAATTCAAATGAAATATACAGGAATATATTCAGGAACAATAATTCATAAAGAAATTTAACAAAAGGATGAAAAACAACCGAAATTTCCAGAGATTTGCCACTGAAAGCTCACATGAACAGAAAATTGCCCTAGTTCTTCTGAAAATTGATTCCTCTGATCATTCAGGCATGATATTGAGAATTCGTCTTCACAGATGAATAAGGATGATGTTCAGGCCCTACACGTTCTTGCTCTGATATCAATTGATCGAATTATGCGTGGTGAATGAAGGAGTCAACGCATAAAATTGGATTTGAATCACAAACACAAGGGGATATTCCAAGAACTAGCACCAAGGAATGTCTTAATTGAACTAGACTGCCAGGCTTCAATACAACACGATTCAAGGTTTCCTCCGTTGATCTCCAAGGGAGTTATCAGTGTCTATGGATAGGGTGATGTAGGATCTTGAAGAACACTCAAAAACACGTACATCAATGAAGGGTAGACTGACCCTTAGTAACCCAATTGCACAGCAATTGAAGGAAAAAAACCACTCAGTGAATTTTCTAAATTTTATTCATCAAAACTTGTCTTTTTACAAGGATGGAACCATCTATATATAGGACTAAGATACATGATCATAGCAATGGAAAATATACGTCAAAAAACTACCCTTAACGGTCATATTGCCCACGTGATGTTCATGTGCTTATTTAAAATAGAAATATCAGAAACTGATATTAGCGCCTGTCAGGACATCTGCTAACTACGTGACCTTTGGCCCTGTTTGTTGTGCCCTTCTCTCGACTAATAGGAGCACTCTTGGACCATGACAGCAAGGTCCATGTATGGAGATTCCATTCTTGCCCTTCACGTCATCCCACGATCTCAGGATTTGTTTGGACGGCTCTGTCAAGGTGGCTTGGTCAGCGAGTTTGATCAGACTTTGCTGCATGTCTGATTCTGTTGCAGCTGTTGGTTGTTCTTGCTTGTCTGTTGTCCCAAGCTATAGTGGATGGTTCCCCTTAATTAAATCATCTCTTCTTTGGTTGTTTTGGCTTACATTAAGGGCATCATGGTTCAGTGTTGATGGACTGAATGCAGGACCCGGTGTAACACCAAATGCAGAGGCAGAAACATTCAAGCTAGTATCATCTTCCATGTTGCTATTGTTGTTTGCTGGTTCCCTTGAGTCTTCGTAGCTTCCTTCATCTAAGCCTAGCTGATTTGGCTCAGTCATGAACACAAGTACAGATCCGATGGTGAGCACCACCCAAATGATAAGAGTGAGGTGCCAAAAAGTTAAGGAAGCTTATGAAGCAGCAAGGATGGAACGACCCCATCTGATCCCACGTAGAACCGCCGACATGCTTAAATGTCTTGGGGTAGAGTTGCTCCAGCATGTTTGAAGTGGACTGGAAGTTATGACGAGGCTCTTAGGAGGAAGAAGAGTGGCACGAGAGACGAATATGTGCTGAAAGAAGCGTATTTAATCCATCAAAGAAAACATGTTAACTTTAACTTGATTGAGCAATGGAAAATTTTAGGCAAGTATAACAAGTGGAAGCAATGGTAAAAAGTAACAAAAAAACGATTAGATCAACAACCAACTGGTGGTGTTAGTAGTGAAAGTAGTGGGAAAAGATCAAGGATGGAAGAAGATTCTAAACACCAAAAAGTGAACCTCAAGGAGGATCATCTATTCGGCCCGAGGGTGTGAAGAAGGCTAAGGCTCGCGTGACTGGAAAAATGGTTGCGGATCAATCAATTCAAGCTTTGAGTGCATTTGGAGAGAGTCTTCGACTTAATTCAGAAATAATGAAGGAGAAGACAAAACTTTAAAAACAAAAAGAAGCCCGAAAACAAAAACAACTTCAAATGGAAGAATATCGAATGAATTGAGATATCTATCAAACATTAAGCAAAAAGGAAAATCTTCAGCCATGGGAAGCTGATATGATGGTTTAACTTCGACAATACTTTCAAAATTACAATCGTCAGTAGATAGTTTAATTATGTAATGTCTTAATTATGTTTTAATTATGTATTGTTTTTAATTTGTGTATTTATTATATGTATGCGCATTGTAATCTTTATTTGAATTAATAAATTTTTCTTAATTATTATTAATGTCTACATTTATATTTATTAAAAAATATTAGTTTTATTAAAAAAATAAATTTTTTATTAATAAAAAGTAGATCTATTTTAATAAAATAAAAAATTATATTAACTTTGTGCATGAAAATATTATTATAAAAAAATAAGATGAATTTTAGATAAATTAAGGAAGAGAAATTATGGTGAGGTAGAAAAAAAGTAAGAAAGAGAGGATGATAACTTTTTAAAAGATATCATTGTTAATAAAATTAGGTTGAAAGATAAATTTTTAAGAGAGAAAAAAATTGTGAAATAGTAAGATGACCTTTTTTTAGGTCATGAGTAAGGATGCTCTAAAGTAAATTGAAGGGAGTATAATAAAGATCATATTAGGGCCAAACCCACTAATCCTTCTTTAGTTTTTATCGTACATGCTTAATTTAGTACCCGAAAAGAATGTTGCTTTTATTTTTACAAGTCCCTAATACTTCATTTTGAGTGCATCTAATTTTAAAGAATGGAATTATTGCTTAGGTAAGTATCATATAATAATAATGGAATTATTCTTTCTCAAAAAAATTGTTAAAACAATCATCTAGTTTTAAACAATTTCAAAATAATGACCACTCCTTTTTTTCTTAATAAAATTTATATTAAAATAAATCAAATAAAATTCCACTATTTAAGTAATAGATAAATTAACAACAAAAACAAATTAAAGTTGATCCATGTATAATGCACAATTTCTCCAGCTAGTACGTAATTTGTTACAGTGGAACACATAATTTACTTAAGAATTTTCCATAGTTTGAACAAATAAGTCTTGGAATGTCACTGTGATATTTTGTTTAAACATTTCACTGGTATATATGTGTCATAAAGTGAGTAACAGAGGATTTTTCATTCTTCATTTCTTTTTTTATTTTGTTTAATTTACTACTTCCTCCGTTCCTATTTGTTCTTCTTATTTGGGTATTTCACAAAGATTAAGAAAAAGAGAATCTTTGGTAGTGGGTATTATTTTAATTATATAATAGTGGGAAGTAATGATTGTATTGGAAGTATGAGGTTGTAGTGGGTATTATTTTAATTAAATAGTAGTGTGAAGTAATAATTGTATTGGAAGTATGAGAGAGAAAATAATTATAAATAAAAGAAAATGGGTACATTAAAAGAAAAGGGAGATTTTAAGGGGTAAAAGTGAGATAAAAACTTTCTAAAAATAGGAAATATTCTAAAGTGGAAGAACTTTTAAAACTACCCGTTATAGTAATGTGTAAGATAAAAAAGGAACGGAGAGAGTATTACTTTATTCATCTTTTTATGATATTTTTTTCTGGTATCTCCTATTAATGAGTGTTGAGCTTTTGTGTTAGGGGGTTCTAATGATTTATGGAAGATACCCTTCATTTGTAAGTTACTTGTTTCTGCCGGGACTATTTCTTGTAACCTTGGGGCAATCTATGAATGAAATTGCGTACATGAATAAGAATAAACATGAGGTGGACGACGACAACGACAAAGAGAAAGGAAGAATAAGTGGTCATTCTTTCCAAAGATTTGCAAGGCTTGCATTAAAAAATCTTTGGCTCTTCCTCAAACGTTATTGGGTTGAGGTAATAGCGTTCTTCGCTGCAGTGTTTTTCTTCCCGGGACAACGACAAGGACTTTGGATCATAATTTGGATGTTGTTAGCTACTACTGGATTTAACCTTGCGGGGCAGCTTTATACGTTTTTAAGAAATGAGCGCATTGTTGAGACAAGTGGAAACCAACATGGGTACTCTTTTTATCCTTTCAACTATATGTTCCCTCAATAATAATGAATATATTTATTTAATTTACAAATAAAATAAGGAAATAAAAAGTTGAAGTTTACTATTTATTCTTATTGAATGCCTCATGAACGTTCGTGGTATGAACGATGTTATTTAAATTGTTATTTTGTTATTTTTATTTGTTAATTTACAGGTATTTGGAACAGTTAGATATTGGTGGTTTAATTAGTTTGATTGATAAGTTGAAAGTAAATTGACACTTAAACTAGTAGTACTAGCTACAACTAGTTGGTTGTTGGTGTTTTTTTTATTTAAAAATTAATCAACAACCTAAACATCAATGATTTTTTTAACATCTCCATAGTAACAAAAAGAAAATGAATAATAAATCTTCTACATGGTGTTGTTCAAAATTTATCATGCAAATGGAGATATAATTAATTATTTACTCTGTTTTAGAATAAATACTACCTAAGCTAACTATAATATCATATTATTATATACTTATTATTTTGTTTACTCTAATATGCTTTTTTTGTAAAAATAGAGGAGCAATGTGCACATCATCTAGCGTGCGAGCAAAATGGTCTGAGCTTCACTACATCTGGAGAGATACAATTGACAAAAAAGAGTTTCTAAAAACTCTTCGCAGATCATTGGTATTTTTACCCTATATTATAATAAGTGAGGTAGCCGATACAAATTTCGTTCAACAAATACAAGAAATAAAACCACTACATATTCTTGGTAAACCAATGTCCCCTCAAGCATTCTCATTATTATCAACGCTCTTAGAAGAATCAGTTCAAAAATTAAGCCATTGGCTATACACCAAAACAGACGACGGAGACGCACCACGAACAAGATTTTACGGCACACTACGGGTAGGCCTTGCTATCGTACTAGCGATTCCTTGTTACGTATTAGCGTCCGTAGTTGAAACTAAGCGATGGGAAGACGACTATGATGATTTTTCTGTATTATCACTTATTCCACAGTTGATTTTAATTGCAAGTGTTAAAGGGTTGGCGAATGACGGAATTGAATGTTTTTTTGAGCTAGAATTACCAGATTCAATCGGTAAATCCTATGGGTTTCTTTTTGTTCATGGACTTGGTACATTAGGGAAGCTCTTAACTGCTGTGTGGAATGCTTTTTGGGGTAATGTTACAAGAACTGGTGGTAATCCAGGTTGGCTTGATGAAAAGGATGGTAATAAACATAGATTCGATAGATATTATTCAGTTATGGCTATTTTTGCTGATGTTAGTTGTATTATATATGTATTTGTTGCATATAGATACTCTCTTAAGTATCACAAGAGGAGTACATAATAATAATCTGAAGTGTATATTATATACATATATATATATATATATATATATATATATATATATATATATATATATATATAAATATATATATATATATATATATATATGTATGTATATATATATATATATGTATGTATATATATATATATATATATATATATATATATATATATATGTATATATATATATATATATGTACATATATATATATATGTACATATATATATATATGTACATATATATATATATGTACATATATATATATATGTACATATATATATATATGTACATATATATATATATGTACATATATATATATATATATATATATGTACATATATATATATATATATATATATATATATATATATATATATATATATATATATATATATATATATATATATATTGTGTGTGTTGTAACTTGTATATAGATACTCAATGAAGTATCATAATTAAGTGAAATGTTATTTAAGACATGATCATATCCATTAATTGTTTTTAATTGGTGATAATTTCTCAATTTTAATACTCCATCCGAACCAATTTAAATGTCCCATTTGCTTGGGCACGGTTATTAAGGATGGTGTGGGGTCCATTAAAAAGGGTAAGTAGTAAAAGATAAGTAGTGAAGGCTAAATAGTGAAAGGTAGGTTGGTAAGTAAAGTATATGAGGGTATATTCGTAATTACTTGTATGAACTAAGTATATTTAGGTAAAAAAAGATTGACAAAAATAGAAATGAGATAAATAAAAAGACTTTGCCAAATAAAGAAATGGGACAACTAAATTGATTCAGAAGGAGTATCATTTTAGATACATAATGGATACTTAATTATAATCATAATATTTAAACGTTAAATTCTCAAAAATGACATCGTATAATACAAGTATTTTGACTGAATATTTTACTAGGATGATTTTATATGATTACAACTTACAAGTCTACAACTATCATGTTTGCTATACTAATAAACAACATACCACAAATGATCAAAGCCTTATAATTATACTTATAGTCATAGTCATCAACCCAATATTCTCTCTTAAAGTCAAGGACTTGAAGAAAAGATAGCGGACAAACCATACTCGTACCTTGTAACACCCGTTAATTTTGAGTCTTAAAAATAAATATAAATTAAATTAATTAGTTGAGTAACATGTGGCGTGTCCGTCGCGTATTGTTTCAGTATCATGTTTTACACTTATCAAATGAATAAATTAAATAAACAAATAAAAAAAAATGATTTATAATAATTATTGGTTACTCGTGAATAGGAAGAGAAGGTTGAAGAGTCATACACTTATGGATGTTATTGTAGAGTTATGACCATCAATAGATTAAACTTTTCTTTCTAAATCATTAAATAGAACACAATATTGATTTTTATTAAGTGTGGTACATCACTGTTAATGCAAAGAATAAACACCATAATGTTGTGTGAAGTATTCCATAAACTCTTCAAAAAAATTCAGATTTTCATGCCCAAAAACCTTTCATTTCCCCTTGGAATACCAAGGAGAATTCAGAAATTATATCATTTAATCTTAATGCAAATTATGACTAAACCCTGCATTCCTCCTAATAATCCTTATTTAAACACTACACTAAGACCATTCAATCTCATTCCATCAAAACATAAAAGCAGACAAAATTCAGAAATACTTTAGAGAGCTTGTAAGAGTGTGGGTGTTTGGTGTAAAGGAAAAGTGCATAAAGAAGGTTTTAGCTTATATTCACTTTGGAATTTTATAATCAATTCATATCATTCCCATCTTTGTAAGACATTTCAATTTATAAACCTATATTAGCTTGAGGATGGTTGTTATTATCGCCCACATAGGTTGTATATGGGATTTGGATACCCTTTTGGGGTTGTTATTATGGAACTTATGGGCTCATGGAAAGGTTCCAATAAGGGCCACCATGGGGGTATGCATACTCTTACCTTGACGATCCCGTTAAACTGTCGAGCAATGTCTTGGTCAGGAAGTTGCCTTGGGATTAGCTTTCCCATGTGTATTCTTCCAAAATTTTACTTTGGCGACAACAGGATGGACATTGTCACAAGTTAGGAATTCGAATAATGGGATAATCGAAAGATGATAAGAGCCTTTTTATGCTAGGATAAACACATTGCTTGTTTTATTATTCATTGTTCATGCATTAAGTCTCTAACGTGTACGTTGTTCTTTGAACCTGCGATGATGTTGTCATGATGATAACAACCAGAGTGATTGATAGGTCGGGAGTTAAGAATACGTATGAGATGGCTCATAGGAAACCACCGTCTTTATTAGTCAAACATTTATTTAAAGATTTTAAACTTATTTCTTTATCCTTAGAACGTAATCGATCCTTGACTAGTTTAACCGTTTTTTATTGTCCGAGTTCCTACCCAGAGTTTATATTCTTATGTAAATATCCGGTTTGCCTTTATTGGGACTATAACATACCCCCTTCAAGGAGAGGGCAAGAGGAATGCGCAAAGTCAATTACACCCTCAAATAGTGATGGCCACGGTCCGGGTTGGGCCGGTTTCGTTCCGGTTCCACCCGGTTTCGATTCCATCTGGAACCTGATTCGAATGTTTCCGGTTTCGGGCGGTTCCAAATGGTTCCTTGGTGGTTCATGAGACGGTTTTGGCGGTTCCAACTCCCGGGTCGGGCAGGTCGGACTATCGGTTCCATTCTTATTTTCCTTTAAATATAATATAAAATACTATAATAATGCGGATGTAATTTTGATGATTACTTGATTATTAGCGAAATTCATTACTTGTCATCTTTATTAAAATATTTACTAAAAGAAGTAAAAAAATAAATTAATAAGAAACGATAAAGATGATTAATAAAAAAAGAGGGAGAAAATGGACTTAAATCAAGTATCCCGAAGGAATACTAAGTTGCCTACGTATCCCGAAGGAATTGAAGCCCACGTAGTTCTTCTTCATACCGTTTATTTGTAGTTGTTGAATGTTGATTGATCGTTGTCCAATATTCATGATCCTATTTGTCTTCGTCATCATCATCTTGTTGGTTAGATGCTTCTGCTGAATCTACTCCTGACGATGATGCAGATGTATCCATGGATCATCATCATCTTGATCATCATCGTTCTTGAGTCCTTGTGTTTGGAGCTCCGCTTGATCCCAATCTCTCTTGCAAACACATATTTGAATAGTATGTGGAGCAAGACGAGATCTCTTTTCATCTAGAACTCTTCTACCTGCACTAAAAGCAGACTCCGACGCAATAATAGAAGCGAGAATTGCTTGGATATCCTTTGCAATTCTCGATAATATGGGGAATTTTATTGATTTTTCTTTCCACCATTCTAAAATATTATAACTACCTTGTTCAATTTCAAAGTGATGTTTAAGATAATTATCTAAATCTAAATATGAAGCAGAGGGTGAGGAAGAAGATGGTCCTACAAAACTATCATCTTAGCTTATTATGTTAGCTATTATGGGATTATAATAAGTGGGACGTGCTGAGACGCTAGCACGTCTAGACGTGTCGCGACTTGGGTTATATACACTCGAATAGTGATCATAAAGCTCTGCTAAAAGGTTTTTACAATTTCCTACGTAATTATGTACATCACTAGGCGGGCGATCTAATGATTGGTAGTAAAATCTAATTAATTTAGTAAGGTTTTCCGTCCTAAAACATGGCTCTAAAACTATTGCAATTCCATAAATAAAGGAAAATCAGTAAAATATGTCTTCCACTTGTCCATCATATCTGTAAGAATCGACTTTAAAAATATATTAGTATCATTATGCGAATGTTTAAGAAGATCATAAAAAATAGTAATACATTCACTTGTTACTCAGTGGACGTTTGGTTGGTAAACATATGAAAAAATCTGAGTTGCGTGGACATACGCTTCTAATATTTTCTATACGCCTATAGCTAGTTCCCATGTTTCATCACTTATACGGCTATCCGTACACTCAATATATATTTGGGTTATAACTGGACGTTAAACAATAGCCTTTTTTAATAATTCATGGGTTGAGCCCCAACGTGTAGAAGTATCTAATGACCAATATACTTTTTTAGTTGATAATGGTCACATCATTGTTTATGTCTTTTCTTTACTTGTCCTAATCTAAGCCACTTTACTATGTCTCTAATGGGATATAATAAATCACTTAGTTGTTTAATACCTACTTGGCAAGATAAGTTAACAATATAAGCACAACATCGTACTTGTAATAATCTACCACCAATGATATAACTAAAAGCAGGTTCGTTATACAAAAGTTCGATGCATTTAATGTTTGCAGTTGCATTATCGGTAGAACAAAAAAATATCTTATCTAACAAGTTTCATTCTTGACATATCTCTATTAATCTATATTTTATGTTGTCACCCGTATGTCTTTCGAGCATTAACTCAAAAGCAATTATTCTTTTTTGAATAAACCAATTATGATATATCCAATGTGCTGTTACACACATATAAGATTCTAAATGTGGGGGAGAAGACCAAATATCAGTTGTTATGCTAACCCTACCATTAAAAGATTTAAACATTTCTACTAATTCATAGCGCTTTGATTCATATAATTTTATAGTGCGTTGTTTAGGAGTGTTCCTAGGGATTACTCTATATTGTGGTTGCGAAGTTTTTCTAGTGTAATACTCACATGTCTTACTTTCACCATGATTAACTGGAAACTCATCACAAATTACATATTTAGAAAATTCATCAATCATTTCATTACGATTATATTTAAAAGGCATACCTCCACTGGGAATGTCCATTGTCCACTGTCGGCTTCCACTTGTGGTCCCGTTGCCGCTTGCTGTAGGAGTTTCTTTTGTGATTCCTTACTTTTTTGCCAAATGTTTGTTGAAAGATCTCGTACCACTACCTAACATGTATTCACAAAACACAATAAATGAATTTTTAATGCATTCTTCATTTACAAAATATAAATATCATGTATTAAAACTAAAAAGTATTTACCTCTGCTAAAATTGTATGAAACTAAGCGCTTTACCCTTTGACTTTCACAAATTTGACAAGTGCATAAGAAAACATCCGGATTTTCGGTTGGTCGTTTTGTAAAATACGACCACATATGTGAAACAACTCTACCACTAAGAGGTGACATTCCGAAAAAGGTTATCTTATTGGTTCTTCATCTAAATTTAAATATAAAGACATACTCAAATACCACAATATATAAATAATAATTTAAAATTAATCAATTTGAAGAATAAAATTATAAAACTAACTGATACTTTGAAAATTGACTCGTTTACCACGAGCTTGTCTTTGTTGTTGATGTTGTTCTTCATGTGATCTCGTTGATGACTGTCAAGATCTAAATATCCCAATAGGGGTTGTTGGTTCCTCTTCCTGTTCTTCTTCTTGTTCTTCTTCAATTTGTATTTCACTTTCGACTTCTTATGTGTAATCGTGTAATTCTTGGTCATACCCTCCTGGATAATTTGGTTCATAATTATAATTACTAACCGAAGATGTTGTTGATACCGACGGAGTTGAAGTGACCTTTCTTTTGAAGCTAGAACCTCTCAATGATTTTGCCACTTTAGTAACTTTTTTAGAGGCTTTTTTCAAAAAAGAAGAAATGATAATACTGAAATAATAATGGAATTAAGAAATAAATAAATAATTAAAAGATTTTATGCAATTAAGAGAATAATTGCGTAATTAAGTAATTAAGTAGAGAAAGTAAGTAGAGAGAGTAGGCGAAGCAATGAATTGTGAATGAAAATGATTATTTTTCATTTATAGAAAAATCCCCAACGGCTATTTTTTTGATCGATTCCAAAGAATCGCTGGGCCAGGTTAACCGCACGGTTCCGATTCCCGTTCCAAGGAACCGTTGGGCTAGGTGAACCGTTCCGGTCTAGTTCCCGGTTCCGGGGCGGTTCCTTGGAACCGGTGGTCCAGGTGAACCGGCATGTGGTTATTTGGTCCGATTCTGGCAGTTTTTTCCGACAGTTTTGCGGTTCCGCAATTCGGGCCGGTTCAGCACTATCTCAAAAGGTTTCGGTTTCGAGACGATTTCAAGCGGTTCGGTTCCGGCTAACCCGCTCCGTGACCATCACTACCCTGAAATAAAGAGTCATGTAAAGGGAAAATCAACTTAATGTGCATGTTAGAGTTTAAATAATAATAATAAAAAAAGGTTATATATCTATTTAATTGATTGTAAAAAGGAAAGGAGTAGTTTTACGTTGAAAGGGAGAGGAAAAACAAAACAAAAAAAGAAAAACAAAAAGAATTCAGAAAAAAGAAGTCGATTTATATGCATCTCCCGTTTATCATCGATGCACCTCCCTACTCTCCATCTCTACTTCTTATTCTTTGACTTTCTCCTTAACATTTCTTCTTAGACACATGTCTCTTGTTTTCGCTACTACATCTATATCACAAAACATCTTCAATCAACAAGGCAATGTAAGTAAAAGATAAGAAAATTTGAGTTTCAGTGCGTTTTGGATGTTTAGATTTATTCAAAAGGCAATTTTCCCAATAATTGTTGAGTTTTAATCTTCTTTGGAGCTGGATAAGTTCAATTCTTTACTTTTTTTTTTAGTTTTGCCATGTTTTAAAAATTAGCGTTTATGTATTGAAATCGAATTGCGTGATTTTAATTTTTAAGGTTTTGAGGGTAAATTAGTTGTAATGAAGACTTAATTATGTGCTTATTAGTAATATATATTATTAATTTCCTGTATTTTATCTTGAATTGTTATGTGAAGTAATTCATAACAAATTCTGCCAATTTTGAAAATAAGGAAAAATTAGTCTATATGATCCAACCATTCACTTATTTTCTACGATAATCAAATCTTTTGATTGATTATAAATAATCTAAACTATTAGATACTTACCCCTAAGAATTTTGTTGTGCAAATTATGATCTGTGTTTGTAGTAGAGGTGTTCATTCGGGTGATCGAGTCGGTTTTGGACGGGTGTCATTCAGTTCAGTTGTATTTTGGAACAGTTATTTTTCGGATGCGTGTTATGGCGGGTCACACTCGGGTCAGGTCGGTTAGTCACGGTTCGGTTGGAGATCAGTTATTTGAGCTATCGGGTTCGCATCGGTTCGGTGTCGGTTGAAGTTCGTGTCGAGTAGTCAATCGGTCTCGGACTATCATCGATTAATAATTTATTCGATTTTACCGGTTACAGATCGGGTTCGGGTATTATTTTCCAGTAGAATTCGGCTACGAATTACTAATTACTATAGATCGAGTCAATATCAAATTAAGTTGTAAGATATTTTTTAATTGATGATAAGATTCCTCTTAGTTAAGGCAAAATAGTTAAAAAGGCAAATAAGTTAGTGATTATTACTTTGTTACTTTTACTTGTTTGACTGTAAATTTAAATTAAAGTTTTATCATATCTCATCTAAATTGATTAAAAATAGTTAAATAAACATTGACTATTGATTATGTAACATCTCGGAATAACTCGGTTCGTACGGAAATAGAAGATGACCTTTTAAAAACGAGGCAACTATAATCCGAGTCAAACCGGGATGTTAGAAACAGTTTAAAAACGGTTTTGAAGGTAAGGAAAACGTGCGGATCGAGTTCTATTAGTGTTATTAAGAACTACTAGATGTAAGAAATCCTTAGCAGCGGATAAGAACGAAAAGTTATATCTACTTATTACAACTTGAGAACGAAAATTCGCCTCATAAAAACCAAATGTTCTTCAAACTTAACTAGAAATTCTAATGATTTATTTCTTATCAAACTTCTATATTCTAAAGATTTATTTCTTCGAGGGTCAATCCTCACTCCCCAGACCTGCAACTTAACTTACTGCTAGTCATTGCCCAGATAGGAAACAACATCATTGCAGGGTCGTTAAGACCAAAAGTACACGTCAGCAAACGTCGCATACCAAATAAATAATAACACAAGAGAAAGTTTTAATTTATTAGCTGACAATTCACAGAACCGTACGCTTTGATCATGCTTATTAAGAATAATTATTTTCATGTAAAAGTTAGTCAGCCATACTGCTGTACTATCCAGCCATACTGCCGGTACACTCCAAACTCCATAAGTGAGACAATACATTAGGGGGAGCTAACCCCTAAGCAAGTCTCTACCATAGACACTCGCCTTACTTCGGTGCCTATGGTTAAGTATGCATACCCCCGCGGTGGCTCATAATGCCCTCATATACCGCGAGTAATTCATTTCCACCAATTGACGTCATACTACGTCCACTTTAAAGTTAGTGAGGTCATACTACCTCTGCTTATCAAAACAATGTATAAAAATTATTGATTCGAAAGATAACATTATCCGTACTATATATCCATGCTTTTCTTTTGTATACCATTATTATATGATACATCGGACTAATGCGAACCACGCTGCGTGTACATACCTTAAGCAAGATAACCAACTCTCAAGCGTCCTATTCAATTCCCGGTCACGAATCGACTTCCTACAAGGTTCAATCGTATTCGGGAAATAAGCACACATACACACTTTCCTCAAATCAACCATAACACACACATACAATTACAACCACACCTAGAATACCACACACATCATGAACATCCATCACATACTATAACATGGTAAACGCACAAAACAGGACAGCATACATAATCTGTCCAGAAATGCAATTTGAAACTGTCAAACTGAAAATCCGACTTCACCGTTGCGTCCGGAAGGCGTCAAAACCCCCGGGTACCAATTTTCATAATTCATAATGTACTCTAAGTATTTTTAACCTATTTTCAAGCCAAAAAGTGTCCCAAAAACAGATTTTTTTAACATTTTTATAACCTTACGGGATTCACCAAAATTTCATCAACAAATGAATTCCAAATGGTACATTGCCTATTAAATATCAATGACCAAATTTATATAATTCTTATGAACCATCTTTGAGATTAAATTCATTGTTCAACAATAATTTCTTTAACCACACACATTTTTTTACATGAACATTCATTTTTATATATAAATTTCAAAATTACCCATCACACAAACTAATCCTATTCTTCACATACATGCATATCTAAAAACACTAAAAAGAAACATTCTTCATCAATTTAGATAGAAAAATACATCCCAAAATCATACATGAAATTTTAAATTCTTAAATTAAACATGAATTATAAGATAAAACATATAATAATCATAGAATTTTAAATTAAAACTTAAGAATCAACATAGATTAAGAATTACACTTACAATTGTAAAGGAAAACACCTAATGATCAAGTGTAATAGAGTTAGGAATGTGGATTAGGAGGAATTTTGAAAGGATATGTTTTTTTTTTGTCCTTGGAAACTTTAGAAATGAAAGGATGTCAAAATGAAAATGATTAAGGAATTAAGAAGGGTTAATTATATGGGATTAATGCCTTGATCCTTCATTACCCTAAGGGAGTTACAAGCTCCACCAAGAGTCCCTCCTATTTTCTTTTTTTTTTTTTGAAAATAAAAGATGGGCTAAGGAAAAGTTTGGGCCCAAATAATTCTAATTGCCAAAAAGGATTGCAAATCTCATGACCAAGCCCAATAATAAATAAAATATATATAGAAATAATATTACTAGTGAATTATTAAATATATCGGGAAGAAAAATATCGGGAAAATATCGGGGTGTTACAGATTATTAACTCTAAATATATGAAACCATGTATGTATAAAATTTAATTTATTAAAATTTCTATTAAGATGATTGAATATGAGTTGATCATGCCTCTATGTTAAAAATTGGTTCAGGTTTACAGCATTTCGGTTAAAAATTCGTTCGGGTTAAGTCGGTTTTAGCCGGATCAAGTTCGATTTTGAGTATGATTGGGGTCGGGTATGACTCGGGTCGGTCACTATTAGGTTCAGGTAATCTCGGTTAACGGTTATATGTCGGTTATAAAAATCGATCGCAGTTCGGGTTCGATTTTACAATTTTCGATCGTAAATCGGTTCTGGCGCAACTTCGGTTTGGATAATGTCGGTTCGATAAACCTAAAAAAGAAACATATTTTCGGGTTGGTTAACTTTCGGTTTCGGTTCGGATTTTCGGATCGGGTCACATTTGAACAGCTCTAATTTTTAGTAAATTAATAAAAGGAAAAATAAGATAACAAAGCACCTTTTCCCATAATATTGCCAAAGGAAAAAATTATTTTCCACTTTGCATGAAATGGGAAAGTATTTCCCACAATACCATCCACGTAGGATAGGTGTGAGAACTTTTTCTTTAATATAATCGCTACATCAATTAGCGGTTTTGTTTAGGAGTTTATACTAAACTGCTAGATGAAATGACGGTTTTTTATTAGTTTCATTTTTTTTAAAAAAAATTGAAGCTTGAGTGAACCACCACTTGAGATGGTGGTTTTGTACCTGTACAAAACATGACCAGTTTGCTGTTGTTCTCATTTGATTTCACTTCTTCCTTGCTTCTTTCTGCCACTGCTCTCTTAAAAAAAAAATTCTTCACTCTCGTTTACTTCATATTTACAATTCCTCTCATTCAACTAAACTAATCAACTACATTCCCATCTTCTCCTTCTCTATTTGTTCATTTTCATCCTCATTTATGGTATGAATATAACCCTAATTTTTTTCAATTTGCAAATTGTTTTTTTGTTCATTATTGTTGTCATTTGAAGTTATAAATACATTGATTGTTTGTTATATTCTCTTGATTTCATGATTTAAGCTTACATTTTACACATTTGTAGTTGAATTTTATGATTTGGTTTGTATGTATATAAAGTGTTTGATGAAATGCTTCAATGAAAGTTTATTACTTTGTAGGATTAGTTTAATGGTTTTAGTATTCATGGTATTTTTAGCTTTATATTTGAGTTGAACCTTCTAATAAGTGCTCTAATACCTTAATATCACAAATTCTTGTATTTATATTTACACTTCCCTTACTCACAATCAACAATAAAGTGTATGTGAAATCACATGAAAAACATGCTTGTGTTTGCTGAATATGGATCATTATCCCGTTATAGTTGTATTGGGGTGGGGAAATAAGTTATACTGGATCAGATGTTGTGTATAATGGAGGATTAAATACAGTGATGTTTATCCATCGTTAGAATACTAATTTTGAGGTATTTCATAGCAAAATCTGTGATGTAATTGGTTGTGATCGCAACTCTTTTATGTTAAAAATGGAGATGAAATATCCGATGACTGGGAAAAATATGTTAGTCCCGATTAAGAATGATGAAAGCATAAGTGCTTTTGCTTATGCTGCATCGCAAGCCCCTAGAACGACAATGTAGGTTTATGTTGAATTGGTTGCAAATTTGGATAATGCAAGGGAAGTCATGACTAGCATGGAACTTCCAGAATCAGGTCCTAGTGTACGCCATGATACATTCACAGAAATGTTAAGTAACCCAAATTACGTTAATGAGCACTTGGATGAGTTTACCTCTCCAACTCATTCACATGGCATTGGTGGTGGTGTAATGAACACCTTTTCCACGAGTCACTTGGGTAGGCGTAATTCGAACGAGGTTGACTCTTTAGATCAGGAGGATGAGCATATTGATTTTGATTCAGAGGAGGATGATGACAGAAGAGAAGCTCTAGATGCAGCGATTAGAGATGGTGCTCCATCTCAAGACTGGCTTAGAATTGATGAGGTTGATCAAAGATTGATTGATGTATGGATGACCTGGAACGAAGACAACTCCATGAATAAAAATGGAGACTTTAGGATAGGGCAAGAGTTTAGCTCCTTAGAACACCTTAAGAAGAATGTTAAAGCATAGGCGATTTCTAACAATAGAAACTTCCGTGTAATTGAGTCGGAGCCTTCAAAGTACGTTATCCAATGCACTAATGCGGAGGATATAGGTTGTGAATGGAGGATGCGAGCTGTTATGATCACCACAGGATCATTTCAGATTGTGCGATATAAGGGTTATAATCAAGATTGCTCAGCACATTACAGTGACGACCATCCCCTCTTTCCGAATTTGTTGCTGATCTTATCGTGGATATGATCAAAGTTGCTCCAGCGTTCAAGGTGAAGTCAATCGTTAATTTTGTATAAAATAAATACGGATTTATTATAACATATAAGAGAGCTTGGTTGGCCAAAAATAAGGCTACAAAAAAAGTATTTGGGGATTGGGATAAGTCCTTTGAGGAGCTTCCAAGGTACCTGCAGGCATTAATGCAATCTAATCCAGGAACAGTGGTGCAATGGGAAGTCCAACCGACAATGAATCCTACCAGAGTGATATTTCAGAGAATGTTTTGGGCTTTCGGACCATCTATTAAGGGTTTTTCCCACTGTCGTGCCCTTATTTCTATAGATGGTACACATTTGTACGGAAAGTACAGAGGCACACTTATGATTGCTATGGCGATAGATGCAAATTCTCAATTGTTCCCACTTGGCTTTGCGATTTTAAAGGAAGAGAGCAACGACACATGGAGTTGGTTCTTGGATTGTATAAGACATTATGTCACTAAAAGGGCCGGCTTATGTGTTATATCTGATCGTCACAAGGGAATTTTGCATACAATGAATAGAGTTGGAAAAGGTTGGGAAGAGCCATTTGCATTCCATAGGTTTTGTAAACGTCATCTAGCTTCGAACGTGCATAAGAAGTTCAAAAACATAGCAGTTAAAAACCTATTAGGAAAGGCTCCTGAACAGACAAAGATACGGAAATATATTTTTTACATGAATCGCCTTAAAGAGTATAATGAGGACGCGTATAAGTACTTAGTGGATAGTTCTATTCTTGAGCGCAAAATGGACTTTGATTCATGATGGTGGGCATCGATATGGAGTGAAAACTACAAATATGTCTGAAGCGTTCAATGGCGTAATGAAGGGGGCCAGGTGTCTCCCAATCATTTCATTGGTTAGGATGACATTCTTCCGATTTAACGAATACTTTGCTACAAGGAGGGAATTAGGAAGAAACAGATTAGAGAATGGACATGTGCATGCCAAGAAACCAACTAATACGATTGATAAAAATGCTGAAAAAGCACGCTTTCATGATGTTAGTATATATGACACAGTACGTAGGATATTTGAGGACACCATTGGTTGTGGTAACAGGATAGCAAGAAAAGGTGGAAAATGCTACATAGTTGAGCTCACAGCAACATCATGCTCCTGTCAGAAACTAACCATGTTCAAGTTACCGTGCTCACATGTTCTTGCAGTCTGTCGAGCTCGTAACATTTCGTATGATGCTTTTGTGGACCCTTCGTTTCACAATACAAAATACGTATCCACATATAAGAAGACCTTTATGGCTGTTCCAGACATGTTCACCTGTGATCTTTGGAATAGTCCTACAGTTGTTCCAGATCCCTCAACTAAGCGTGGAAAGGGTCGTCCGCGATCAACTCGTGTACGAAATAAAATGGATGCACCATCGACTCATTCTCGTAGCACATGTACCATTTGTTGATTTAGTGGTCATAATAAGAAAACATGTCCTCAAAGGTAAACAAAGTATGTTTTTTTTAATATTTTGTAATCATGTTGAGTCTGATAATATTTTTGTGAATTTTATAACTACTTATGTATGTAACAGCGATAATGTCAATGCCGGGCCCAGTTGATCCATCAGTGCTTACGCTTCAGGCGACACACAGGAGCTTAGCTGCCTGGGAGGGCTCCACTACCCAATTGGTTACTTGTTAGCACTACCAGGCGAGTACATTACATTGGGAGGTGGATGATAGAGTATTAAAGGCAGTGGAATTAGCTGGTTTCAATTACATTCACATGTTGTTGGGTGGGGGTTTAGAGCTCGATCGAGCTCTTATCACTGCATTAGTGGAGAGGTGGAGGCCAGAGACTCATACCTTCCACCACACGGTTGGTGAGGCAACGATCACGTTGCAAGATGTGGGAGTTATAATGGGACTGCCCATTGAAGGACAAGCAGTGATAGGTCATGGAGAGGGAAATAGGCCATCATTAGTTCATGAGCTACTAGGGATTTTGCCAGAAAACCCTCAAGACCCCACACAGCCGAAGATCATCACTGGATCGTCGTTCAAGTTGACTTAGCCGTGGGAGCATATTCATATAGGGAGCGTATATGGTCGTCGGAGCATATTCATATAGGGAGGCCTATAATTCGAACGATTTGACCCGCTGGGCAACATGATCAGGAAGATGATGCGGAGGATTTTGAACCGGTGTTAGGTTCACAACATCGTCGTGGGATGGATCCTTTAGCAATAAGGTAGAAACATTCAATTCACTATTCAAATTCAAAATTTCACTATTTTATAATACATGAAAATATTAAACAATGTTCGTTTGTTTGCAGCTAGCTTCGCGTATATCTTTCGAGGTCCCACTCCCTACATACTCTCGTCTACTACAGAGACGCACTTGATCGACAACGGGACGAGCAGGTTATTAACATTTACTATTTGTATTAGTTATGAATAAAATGTATATATTACTCAATATATTGATTTCTATTATAGATGACATGGCTGCCTTACACAACGACTAAGATGGACGTTATGCCACACATATGTACATCGGGCCACGAGATTTGGAGATCGTGTTGTCCACTTATTTCGTTTGACATCGTCGAGCTACATCTCCCGGATCGTGTCATGCATCATTTCGGTTTGGAGCAGGTTATTCCGCATGCCTGTGACACCCAACCTGAACTACATGCGATTGATCGGAGGACTGGGGACAAGAATTACGTCGTACGACATAGATAGCAGGTAGATGCGTGGAATGACCGAGCATCTCGATTGGTTCGAGGAGATAACTACACCGGTCATAGCTCTGGTATGTACATGAATTAGTACAAGTGTATCTCCATATTACGCCTAACGAACACCACATTTGCGCAGCCAGGATCACATTACCATTCGACATCTACGTTACTGGTACGTCTTCTTTTAACACCCATAACGTATAATAATACATTTATGTGATTCTTTTATCAATATAATGATAACATACAGGCTGAGCGCATCCGATCGGTGCTCATACAATGCAATGACACGATTCACGGGGCCGCTACATCGCCAATTGATGTGGGGTATCGGCTGTGTTCTCAGACCCTTGGCTCCATTAACACGTTATTGACTGATGCATTGAGTCATGCGGGGTACGAGTACGTCATTCTGACTCCACCCATCATTGGCGAGGTAGATGACACATTCCACACTCCTTCTCCACGGAGTTCGGCCCACCGAGGTAGCTTATCCGTAGGATCAAGTACTTGGTCCACAAGAGGTCGCGAGCGTTCATCTACACGAGGTCGGTCTTCCAGATACTCATCGACATCCGGTGCTATGTCGCCATTCGTTCCTCCAACTTTCATGACCACTCCTCCTCCACATCCATCGCCTCCGCAAAGGATCATCACATATCAGCGTTCTAGTCAATGACGAGATCCTGCTTTAATGTCATTATAGAGGTTGACGAGTATACACCATCATCATCCACCGGTGCGCACAACAAAAGGGGCCAGGGATTATAGTTTAACAAACTTAGTATCAACTTATATGATTTGAACCTCTTGTATCACTTTCCATGATTATAATATATCTTCGTATTATTTTCATAATTAATGTTTTCAAATCAAGCTGGTTTGTAGTTGATTATTATGGAATAGATGGTATTGAATTAGTTTAATGCAGGTTGCGCTAACTATATGGGAGTTGAAAGAAATAAGTAAAACGTTGGATGAGCACAGAGCAAACCGCCACATGAGATGGCAGTTTACCAGGACAAAACCGCCAAATGAGATGGCGGTTTGCCCTTACCAAACCGCTACTTCATGTGACGGTTTACTGGTTAATGCAAATCGCCATCTCATTTGGCGGTTTTGTCTGGAATATTTCAAAAAAAAAAAAATAGCTACGTGGAAGGTATTGTGGAAAATACTTTTTTTCATGCAAAATGGGAAATATTTTCATTTTTGCAATATTATGGGAAAAGATTCGATAACAAAAATAATTTTAAAAAGTAAAAAAAAAAAATCAGAATACCCAACCTCCCCACCCACTATCACCCCTCCTCCCCACGCCAGTACCACCCTCCCTCCCTATGATTAACTAGCCTCAGCCCCGGCGTAACACTAACCAGCACCACAACAACTTCATCTTCCGGAATAGAACGTTAATGGACCACCCAAACAAAGGCCACCAAAATTTGCGTCAAAATCTTCGTCACCTTCAATTCCAACGAGATTGAAAGATGTTATGAGTGCTTGTAGATGCAGCGTCACACAACTGCTGGTAGTGGTAGGTAAGGCTCAATTCTAAATGCAGGTTGTGTGTTTGGCAAGGAAGAAGCTTAATTTGGGAGTGACAAAGGGATGGAATGGCGGATTAGCTAATGAGGCTCAATTTCAGAACAATGGCAGTGGAGGAAGGAGTGGCAATAGGGTAGGGGTACTTTGGGTGGTTATTTTTTTCGTTTTTTACTTTTTTTAATTATGTTTTTTTTTTATTTTTCTTAATTTAATTTTACTTTAACTTTTTTTTTTTTGTAAAGATTACATATATTACACCAAGCTACCACTCACCATGGTATACTCTTGGCAAATATCCATAAAAGTTCGAATTCTTCATCGTTAATCAATAATTGAGATTATTATAGGAAAATGGACTAAATATTAGATTCTTTTAGGTAAATTTTCCGGAAAAAAATCAATCTTTTAGGTAAACTTTCCGAAAAAAATCAGTGTTCAGAAGTTTCTAGGAATTTTAGCAATTATAATATTTCACGAAGTTGTTTGTAACGAAACAATGCCCATGATAGGCTCATGAAACGCTTGATTAAGATCTCTAAGGAACTAGGAAGTTATGCCCACGTCAAATTTATGTTCTAATTTCAAAATTTTGCGTATTCAGCGTTTGGTTATGAATCTTAATGTTGATTTTAATCCTTAGCAATTATTCTCTTAATATTCGTGGAATAACTCGTTTAGATTTAAAGTAATTATGCAGGAAATGTGTAATAGTCTGAATTAAGACACTTCAAATATTCACATACGAAGATGAGTTTGAATGACAACATCATCGCAGGTTCCAAACGACTAAAGTACACGTCAGAGACATAATATATGAGCAATCAAAAGGTCACTACAAAAAACTATTGAATTGGCGACACACATTATCGTCGCCATTTCATAGCTAAATGGTCAAAAAGTTCACTTGCCGACGGGCGGGCGACTGGGTTCGTGGTGGTCGCCTTTTCGTTCGTCGCTAACACCAAAGTGGACGCCATATCCTCGCCATTTTTTAACGAAAAGTTGGCGACCAAGAGGCGACGAGTTGTCCATCGCCAAGAACGTGTCTGACATGGCGACAAGAATCTCCTCGCCAACGTTCTCGCCAGTCCTGGCGACCAATTAGCGACCAATTGCTCGTCGCCAAAATGGCGACCACCTTCTGATAGCCTTTTCGTCGCCTACTGCTAGCGACAACATTTTTATGCTTTTTGGTCGCCGTGTATATATATATATATATATATATATATATATATATATATATATATATATATATATATATATATATATATATATATATATATATATATATATAAATTATATTTATATATATTTTTTATTATTTATAATATTAAGATAAAAATATATACACATAAAACAAATAAATTAAAATAAAAGAGCTGGAAATATTATATATAAAACTAAAATTTATTTACAAAGTCACAAAAATTACATATATTTTATCATTCATTTGGAGGAGGTGGAGGAGGGGGTTGATTCAAATTGAAATGCGATTCAATGAATTTCAAAAAGAGTTCTCATTCTCTTGTTATTTGTTCAGTTAGCCTTTGATGAGTCTCATAGGCAGTCTGAGCATTTCCTCTTCATATCGCTTCCCATAATTGATTATTGAACTCCATTTGCCGGGCTTCTAAATTCGCAAACCTTTATTGTATAATGGCATCATAATCAGGTTGTGCAGGCTGAGAAGACGGAATATCCGTTGGCTCCAGAGGATAAATAATTTGAGAGGCGGACCCAACCCCAAATACCTCTTTGCTTTTTTTGTTTCTTTTTTTTGAACTGCTTCCTACGTTTTTTATAGCATCCAACCAAATTTGACTTGGGTCACGAGTTGGATGCTCCTCCATCAAAGAACGATATTCATCCTTCAATAAAAAAAGAAATCAATTACCAATAAACAAAGTATTACTTGATACTAAAAATAAATAAATAAACATGTTTTTATTACGTTAACTTTTTGTGACTTGCTATTCGTCCATTGGGAACAATCCCCTGTTTCATTGTCAAAGACCCCATGTGTTCGTGTAAATATTTCGTAAGCTTTGGGTCTTTGACCTTTTGATTGTTCCTGATATATTAAATAAAAAACCACTTAAAATTAAAGAAAAGATAATAAAAAAATTCAATATAATACTACTTAATTAACTAAATACTCACCAAATCCCGCATTGTTCTGGCGTGCGGGATTGAGCCACCTATGTGGGTGGCTTCAGCTTTATCTTTTCCTCCACGTCTATTGGAGGAATTCCTAGCCGAAACGGCTTTATTATCTGGGTGTTCCCAATCAGCCTTCCATCGCACCCAGGTCTCATTATCGATGGAAGGAGGTTTAAATTTAGGCTTGCTTTTCAACGTCCTACGCCATTTGAAAAGCATATCCGCATAGCGCTTTGCGGCCTTTTCCTCCCATAACCTTCGAACGAAATGTTCGAGGCGAGGGTCCCATTTGTATTGTTTTTAAATACATAAATATTTCATCAAATAAAATACTTAAAATAATTTATATATAAAAAAGTCTAAAAATAAACAACAAAATAATAATTTTACCTTAAATTCATTAAAATAAAAATCTTTGGTGGGTTTGGTCACACCCTTCCAACTATTACTTTCGACATCTTGCCTATAATTAAAGGTAGCCCTTATTTTTGATGCAATGGTGTTCCCGAATATCGGATTAAATCTTACAATAATTAACAAAATTAGTTTACAATGAAATATTAATATTGAAAAAATATTAATGATAATAAGATGATAAAAACATTTACTTGCTTATTGTTGGTAGCCATGGAAGATTCGGACGAGGATCGTCTCCATCGTCCTCTTCCATATTATGTATGGAATCACTTGGAGTGTTTTTACTGCTCCCATGAACTGGGTTATTGTTGTCTTCATCGCTATTGTTGTCTTTGCTAGTCGACAAATTATTCAAGAAATAGTTGCTAGCCCAATCATTAGGGTCGCTGTTCATTTTGCCTATAATATTTATTTCAAACCCTAATATTATTTTCAACTAAAATCAATCTTATCTATACCAGCAAATGTCCCAATTTTATCTACATAATGAATTATTTCATCTAAAACTAAACATTACTACGTATACTATTAAAGTAATTCGAAAATTACATTTAAAAATTTAAAAAAAATACTGTTTTAATTAACATTAGACATGCTCAAAAAATCGAAAATATATAAAAAAGTTTTTTTTTTCTAAACCAGATAATAACATCATATTAAAAATAAATTACTCTATAATTCAAAAGTTACATTCTAAATAAAAGAAATGTAGAAAAATATAACGTAAAATATGCTCAAAGTATACCATAATTCATAATTCGAAAATATAAATTACTCCGAAATTCAAAAAAATGCATAAAAATAACATTAAACATGCTCAACTTATACCATAATTCGAAAATGTTAAAAACATACAAAAAATGGCGAAGCAAAATAATAACATTAGACATGCTCAAAATATACCAGAATCCGAAATTTAAAAAAAATACATACATAATTCAACATAAACATCATGAAATAACAAGAAAAAACATGTTGAAGATGACAATGTACTCCATAGCTCGAAATCAAACAAAAAAAAACCATTCAAACATAATTTATCATCACAATCATCAAGAACATTGAAAAAATTAAAAAAAATAAACAATAAACACTAACCTTTTAATAAGAAGATGAGATTTTAGAGTTGAAGATGAGTAGTAACCACAAAATGATGAGAATGAATTAAGAGAGAAAAGAAAATTAATAAAGAATGAGATTAATGGAGGAAAAGAAATTTAAAAGGTGAAGTACAAGGAATTGAAAATGAAGAAGTATGGAAAATGAAGAAATATGGAAAATGAGGATGGAGTCGTAGGAATTGAGGAATTAGGGCGATTCATCTGAAGTTGGCGACCACCAATGACAAGACTACTTTTCAGTATGGCGACGAGCAAAGTGGTCGCTGGTTGGTCGCTGACTGCAATGACAAGACCAGATAATTTGACTATTCAGCCTGGCGACCAGCTTGTTGGTCGCTAAATCGTTGCCCCGCCTCGGTAATGAAAACTTTGTGTGCTGCAGTGGGGAAAAAATCGGCTGGTGTAGTATTATTATTATTATTATTGCCGTTGTAATTATTATTATTATTATTAATATTATTATTATTATTATTATTATTATTATTATTATTATTATTATTATTATTATTATTATTATTATTATTTTACATTATTATTATTATTATTATTATTATTATTATTATTATTGTTATTATTATTATTATTATTATTATTATTATTATTATTATTATTATTATTATTATTGTTATTGTTATTGTTATTATTATTATTATTATTATTATTATTGTTAAAATCATTATTATTATTATTATTATTATTATTATTATTATTATTATTATTATTATTATTATTATTATTATCAATGTTTTTATTTATTATTAGTATTGTTATTATGATTATTGTTGATATATATATTTATTATTTTGTTGTTGTTGTTATCATTATTATTACTAGAAAATATTAATAATTCGGAATATTATAATTAAATTGTATTAAATGTTACAAAATATTAAATAATCCAAGGGCAGCTATTTGTTTTTTCCGTTTCGTAGAAGTTGTTTACCATCGTATTCTCTTCTGGTAACACTTCGTTCACAATACCACAAATATCGTCGTAACACCTCTCAGTGAGACGATGGTCTGTCTTCAGGTTTGTAAGTCGACCAATAATAGACATCTTGGTGTGATTTTAACAATCTTCATATAAAGGACTATTTACAGAATTTAACATTTCAAAGAACTGTTGACACTGTGGGTTTGGATATTCGTCAACGTGTACTGGTGGTTCATTATCTACTGACGCTACATTATACTATGAGGGAAGAAAGTGATGGTAATTGTTTGGAAACACACTAGCTACTGCATCATGCACCATTTGTGAGTATGGATTTGGATTGTTTGACGATTGCTCTCCGACTTCCGCTACAACATCATATGTTGTTCCTATCTCTGTGTTCTGATGATATTCCCACTCATAGTAATTTTCAACAAACCCCCTTCTCATTAGATGTTTTCTTATTTCATCTGGTTCCTTATAACAACAATTTTTACACTTTTTACAAGGACATCTAATCTCAAAACTCATGCTTTGTGTACGAGTAAATTCTAAAAACTCTTCCAACCCTCCCATAAATCTTAAACTAAACTTTCCATTTTTTCGTCGGTTGTACATCCAACTTTTTTCTTGCTTAGAACTCAGTTTTAACACCTAAATATAATATAATAACATAATTATTCAACTGATCAATAAAGTAAGTTAATGACAATAACAATATATATGATAATAATAATATAATTATTCGAATAAAAATTATTAAAGCAAACTAATGTCAATAAAAATAAAATATAAAATAATAAAAAATATAAAAAACTCAAGTAAATAACAATAGAAATTAAATAATAAGATTAAATCAAGTAAATATAAAACTCAAGTAAATAACAAAGGAAATAAAATATGTACTAATTACATAATAAAATTAAATCAAATTAATGACAATAGAAACTAAATATAAATAATAAAAATAAATAAAAATAACTCATATAAAGAGAAAAAACAAAAAACTCACTAACCTCTTCTAATTCTTTAGCTTCCAAAATATACGATGCACAACAATTCGCAGCTTATTTATAGAACACATGGCGACAACACGACGATTACAATCCCATCGCCACTTTTGAATTCAAATTCAAAAAGATGGCGACCAAAGGGCTACCAACAGAACTGTCGCCACATTTAAAAAAATATAAAACCATAAATAAAACCAAATGTGGCGACCAAGTGGCGACAAACAGCATCCGTCACCATGCATCAAAATAAAAATAAAAAAAATTTCGTCTTCCTTGGCGACGAAATGCCGACAGGATAGTTCGTCGCCATGTAGTAAAATAAAAAAACAGAAAAATGGCAGTTCGCGACTGCCTGGCGACGACCTTTCTCGTCGCCATAGTACTTTCTGCTTTTGCGACCAACTGTTCTCTCGCCTTTCCGTCGCCATGGGCGACGAACACTTCCCCTCGCTATTTTTCCATCGCTAATTCAGTTGTTTTTTGTAGTGGGTCAAGCAAAAAAATGAGTTAATCCTAACATGAAAAGGCTTTACACTAATCATACTATCTCTATTTTCAATTTTCCAACTTATGACGTTGTCCGTCTAGTTCGGGTACCAAAATGTTATATAATATAAGTTTGAAGGGATACACATGGGAGAGCTAATCCCAAGGTAACATCCGACCTAAGACGTTGTCCGTTTCATTCGGGTCGTCATAGGTAAAATATACATACCCCAATGGTGGCTCTTATTAGAGCCTCGACCTTAAAAACGAATAATATATTATCCCAACCCTATACGGGTGCTCAGGTTCCTCTATATAACCCTTACAGATACTAATACAACCATCCTCTTATTTGAGTTGTATTGTCCTTAAATGATATACAATATTAGACACTGAACAAAAAATTACTTACCAACATGAAATTGCATAACATGTATTGTCTAAGCATATACGTACCTTTATAGCACAAAAATGATAAAAATGAATATTCCTTTACATGCTACTAAAAAAGCTTTTGACTAAGAGTTTAATTTTCGATTTATATGAGTTTATTTTCGAAAAGAAATATCTTTTTTCTTTAATAATTCAAAAAAACAAATGAAAAGGGGTGACATTAATGGTTTGAAATTTAGAATCTAATATATGAGCAACAGATTAAGTTATCACATAATTTGTGTTTGGTGAAATTTAATTGTGAAATTTCTCAAATTTTATGCCATTAATCGATTTGATAACTTAGGGTATATGTATTTTATGTTTTTGGGCAAAAATACATTAAATTTAACAATCAAATTACTAAATTAATCAATGCAAACAAGAAAAAAAATCATAAAGTAATACTAAATCACTCCAATATCTAAATATTTTTGACTTTATAATTTGAATTTTACATGATTTTCGAGACAAAAAAATGAAATTAAAATTACTAATTCAAATCTATTTTTATTTATTAATTATATTTCACATATATAAAACTAGTTTTAATAATGTAATTTAAACCAAATTTGATCCATTTTAATAGCACAAAATAATCAATTACATGCATTTAAACTTTATGATCATATATAAATATACAAGGGGCTAACTGGTGTACCACTCTAGAAACTTATAAATGCTATTAGTAGAATCTTAATTAACTATTACTTAATATATATATAACCCAGAAAAACATGTATATTTATGAATCAAAAATTGAGTTAAGAATTCACAACCTTTAATGCGTAAGCTGTAAGGCAACGTAGGAATTGAGTAATATAAAATAATATCATATAAGAATCCTCTAATTAGTCTACTTAGATGTTGATCAATGGTGTTTCAGCACCAAGAAAACAATGAAAGAAGAAACATTTTTTTTCTGTCGGGTTTTCGATTTGACTACAAGGCCTATATATAACAAAAAGGTCAAACCTCAGATTCAAAAAACTCTTTTTCAAATAAACCATAATATTTGATTATTAAGATGATTGAGTATTTTCACCTTAACAATATTAACCTAGTCAAAATTTATCTATTATTAATTTTTTGTGGTCTTTTAGTATTATATATTTAAGTCTATTTGGTCTGTCATGGTATCATTTATTTAATTTATTTATTTAAATTATTTACGTCATATTACCTTATTGCCCCTTGACCTTTTGCATTGACTTTGACTTTTAGTCAACGGCCCTTTTTTTTGAATTTCCCACTCTCCCTCATTCTTTGGCTATCCTTCTTCTAAGGATGGTAACTTCCCACTTCCCCTTAGATGCATGGTAATCCTTCTTCCATGCGAACTAACTGCCCATGTCTCCCATGATCTCCAACTCCCCCTCTCTGATGTAACTTTCTCCTTGAGCATTATAAAAGGGACAGCCACCGGAGAGGAAGGGACATCGGAAATATCCTCTTAAATACCCTTATTCTCTACTTCTTTAGCCTACAAAAAATTCCAATAACATCCACCACAGCATCTTCTTGCATTCAGTTTATAATCACTTACTCCATATTCTCATATCCACGTTCTAACTTGAGCGTCGGAGGGGTTTTCCGGGAGATCACCCCCCGGACAAGGCTAACGTGTTGTTTTGCAGGAATTCAAGTTGCTTCCTTCCACGAGTAGCCGTTTCATACAACGCTTCCATTCACAGTGTTGTAAGTGTCATTTGCATTTCCTCGTTTCATTACCGAAACAGTTTGGCGCCGTCTGTGGGGAAAGGATAAAAAGTCATGGCTCCTAAGAAAAATCCGACTCAAACCGCCACCGTGCATAGCACAGATACAGACACTTCTGCAGGTCACGCTAATAATCAAGCCGTGACTCGCCGTGATCTGGACATGCTAGCGCGGAACCTCACGGCTGCTTTCTCTGAACAACTCCGTGCTGTCATAAATAATGCTCCTACTCAACAACGAGTATTAGAAGATATGACGGATCAAATAAAAAACTTGCGGGAACGAATCGAACCCCATCAGGAGATACCGAAGTCTCATGAATCTCAGGATGGGAACTCAAGGACGTCCCACTCTAGTAGACGCAATAAGAAGAGGCGGGAGAGATCTAGAACCTATCCGAGCCTCAGCAAAACAGATCTGCGAGATGGCGAATCTAAAACCGCCTCTCGAGACGTCCGCACCTTCCTAGAGAGCAAGAAACAAAAGACATCTAAAAGCGTCCAATCGTTGGTGGATAAAAGGAGGGAAGAAAGAAAGCAAGCCCAAGCCGCGGAATGAGGCCGGCAAAAGTAGCCTTTCTGGAAAACTTATACCCATAATCTCTTCATTGGCCCCGGAGATACTTAATACCCCCAGTAATGGGAAGATAAAGATTCCGAACATGGCGGCTTTCGATGGAACGTCCTGCCCGGAGGAACACCTGATGGCCTACAAAAACTTGATGTTGCTGTATACCAATGACCCGTCGTTGTGGTGCAAGTTCTTCCCGACTACTCTTACGGGAGTAGCGCTGACATGGTATACCTCCCTTCCAGGAGGAAGTATACACAACTTTGCCCAACTGGAAGAGAAGTTCCTGGGCCACTTTATAGCTTCTAGAAGGCAGGAGAAATCAAATTTCCATCTACTCAGCATCACGCAATTGGAAGGGGAGTCCATATCATCCTATCTAAAAAAGTTTCATGAGGCGGTGCTGGAGGTAACCGATTTGGAAGAGTCGGTTGCATTAAACGCCCTGATCAACGGAATGAAGGCCCAACGGCTGAAGTTCCAGTTGGTCGAAAGTCAAGTGAAGACATACGCGGAGGCCATGAAGCAATGCCAAAGCTATGTCACGGCCTCTGAAATATGTCAGGCCCATGATCTAAAAAACGGAGGTCTGATAAGAAGGACCCCATTGCCAATCACCCCTCAAGGAACAGAGAAGAACAGCCATCAAGGAGGGAAAGAAACTACATGCCGCGTCGTCAGGAACCCCGTCAGATATGGGGCCCCCACGACCCCGTCACGTATATGTTACTGAAGGGGAGCCCAGGACGAGGAATCTGTTAGATGGAGGCAATGAGCCGCTGTTCAACCGGAATAGGAAGGACATATTCTTCGCCATCAGAGATCAATTGCCAACTCCACCTCCTACGGCTACCCCCTCTGATAGGCGCAACTACAATCTGTAGTGTGATTACCACAAAGAGCATGGCCACACTTTGGCCCAATGCCGCGAACTCAAACGTATTCTCCACCAATTGGCGGACGAAGAAAAGTTGTCCAGGTTCATCAACCGAAAGGACTACAACACTAGAAAGGAAGTAGAAAGAAGGCCATGGAATCCAAGACGCACATCCCCCAAGAGGGATGAGGCCAGGCGCGAGAGTTCCAACACTCAAGGAACTATTAACATGATTTTCGGAGGATATACGGAAGAATATCCTACCATCCGCGCAGCGAGAGATAGCGTCCACACTCTACTAAAAGGGCCCCCGAAGGCCTCAACAAGTGGGCCGATCATGAAGTTTGATGCCACGACCTCCCAAACACCGCAACAACCTCACACGGACCCTCTGGTGGTCACCCTCAAAATCGGGCAAATGAAAGTCAAAAGGGTACTCGTGGATACCGGGAGCACGGCCGATCTCATAACTATGGAGTGCTTAAGAAAGATAAAGTTCAAAGAAAAGCACTTGCAACCCCTAGACAAGCCGCTGATTGGGTTTGAGGGAAGTCAAGTTATTCCACTAGGCACGATCATTCTCCCCGTGCGGGTGGGAGAAAGAAATGAGAGCAAAACCACGCCCATACGATTCACGGTGGTAAATCTCACCTTTCCCTACAACGCTATCATGGGGCTCCCGCTGATCAACAAAATCAAAGCCGCGATTTTTCCTCATTAACTCCTGCTACAATTCGAGAGGGATGATGGACAGGTAGGAATCCTCAAAGGGGATCAGGTGACGGCACGACAATGCCTTATCAACACCTTAAAACGAGGAACTTCCACCACCCCTCTAAAAGGGAAAGGGAATGGCAGTCACCTAGCGTCATGAGCGTGTATCTAGAGAGCCCCAACCCGCAAGAAAGGCCTCGCCCCGTAGAACGATACGAGGAAGTGGACATATTCGGAGAAAAACGCATCAAGATAGGCAAGGATCTCCCTGCCCCGATTAGGCAAGATATCGTTGCCACCCTTACAGAGTTCCGCGACATCTTCGCTTTTTCCACGGAAGAGATGTCTGGCATCCCTACAAACGTCATGTGCCATAAACTCGATATAAAACCAGGCTACAAACCCGTGAAGCAAAAGCTGTGACATCAGGGAAAAGAGCGGATAGAGGCCGCCCGAGAAGAAGTGGAGAAATTGCTAAGAGCGGAATTCATCAAAGAGTGCAAGTACTCTGACTGGCTCTTAAACGTCGTCCTCGTGAAAAAAGCAAACGGCAAGTGGAGGATGTGCGTTGACTTCACGGACCTGAATAAAGCCTGCCCTAAAGACGATTATCATCTTCCTAAGATCGATCGTCTGGTTGACTCCACGGCAGGCCACGCTCTACTGAGTTTCATGGATGCAAACGCCGGCTACCATCAGATCCCTTTGGCCATAGAAGACCAGCTACATACGGCCTTCATCACAAATGCCGGAGTATACTGTTACAAGGTTATGCCCTTCGGGCTAAAGAATGCTGGAGCTACCTACCAGAGGATGGTCAATAAGGTCTTCCAATCTCAAATAGGCCGAAATTTGGAAGTATACGTGGATGATATGATCACTAAAAGCAAACAAGCGTCCCAACGTGCCGCGGACTTACGCGAAACGTTTAACACCCTCCGGAAACATCAAATGAGACTCAACCCTGAAAAGTGCGTGTTTGGGGTCACCGGTGGGAAATGCCTTGGTTTCCTCGTTCACGAAAGAGGAATAGAAGTTAACCCTGATAAGATAAAGGCAATCCGGGACATGAAGTCCCCAAGATCTGTAAAAGAAGTTCAAAAGCTGACAGGATGCATAGCTGCCTTGGGGAGGTTTTTGTCCAAATCCGCTGATAGATGTTCACCCTTCTTCAAAACCCTTAAGCAGAGCAAGTTCGAATGGACAAAAGAAGCCGAGGAATCCTTCCAGCAGTTGAAACAGCATTTGTCTTCTTTGCCGAAACTAGTCTCGCCATACAACGGGGAGAAATTGGTCTTATATGTGTCAGTCTCCGAATACTCCTTGTCAAGAGTATTGATCGCCGAGAGAGAGAAGAAGCAATTCCCCATATACTATGTGAGTCATGCCTTTCGGGGATCTGAAGGAAACTACAGCGAAGTTGAAAAAGTCTTATTTGCAATTGTGATGGCGAGCAGAAAACTAAAACCTTACTTCCAATCCCATCAGATCGTCATCAGGTCCAGCCAACCCTTGAAAAAGATTCTGGAAGGAAAGAATAAATCCAGCCGCGTCAAGGATTGGGCTAATCAACTGGCGGATTTTGGCATCGAATACGAACCACGAACGGCGATCAAAGCACAAGCCTTGGCGGATTTCATCGCCGAAAGTACTGTCCCCCAACTTCTTGAACCTAATCCAGAATGGAAGTTGTATGTAGATGGGTCCTCAACGCAATCAGCAAGTGGGGCTGGTCTCCTCATTGTGTCTTCCGCTGGGGTCTGTATGGAAAGGGCGGTCAGATTCGAGTTCGCGGCATCCAACAATGAGGCCGAATACGAAGCATTACTGATGGGATTGAAAATCTGCTACGAAGCAGGAGCCAAAGTACTGTTCGCGTTTTCTGACTCCCAACTAATAGTTGGACAAGTTAATGGGGAATTTGAAGCCAAAGATGACAGCATGAAAATGTACTTACAGCAAGTAAATGAATCTGTTCAAAAATTCGACAAGTTCATGTTGATCCACATCCCAAGATCCCAAAATGCACAGGCCGATTCTCTGGCGAAACTCGCCAGCTCAGCAGAAACATCCGCGGCTCGTGACATTATCTAGGAAGTGCTTCCAAACCCCAGTATCAACCATATGGTCAACACCATTGACAGGTCAGAAACGTGGATGGAACCCTACATCGAATTTTTGCAAAACCAGACGCTTCCCCAGGATGAAAATCAAGCAAAAGTGTTCCAAAAAAAGGCTAGATGGTTCGAACTCTACGAGGGAACACTCTACAAAAAGTCATATACTCATCCCCTCTTAAAATGTGTCTCCCTTGAAGAAGGAAATTACATCCTTCGCGAGATACACGAAGGCGGATGCGGTATACATCAGGGTGTACGAACTGTCATTGGAAAAGTACTCCGAAGCGGATATTATTGGCCTTCACTGCGTGAAGACGCGGAAAAGTTGATCAAACGATGTCCCGAATGTCAGTACCACTCAAAGATAGGAAGGAAGCCCTCAAATTTCTTGACCGTCATGCAAGCTGTTCTGCCTTTCGACAAGTGGGGCATGGATCTCCTTGGCCCCTTTCCCCCCGCAAAAGGGCAACGGAAGTTTATCATTGTGGCCATTGATTATTTCACCAAGTACGTAGAAGCAGAAGCCCTTAGCTCAATCACAGACAAGCAAGTCTGTCAGTTTATATGGCGAAATATCATCACAAGATACGGTATTCCTCGTGTGATCATCACAGACAATGGGAGACAGTTTATGAGTACAAACACAACACAATACTGTGATAAGTTTAGTATTCAAATTCGTTTCAGCTCCGTATCTCGGCCACATACCAATGGGCAAGTCGAATCAGCAAACAAAGAGATCCTAAACGGTATCAAGAAGAAGATAGAAGGACTTAAGGGTACTTGGGATGAAGAACTACCCGGAATCCTGTGGGCAAGTCGAACAACCGTCAAAGAAGCAACGGGGCATACCCCATTCTCTCTGGTATACGGATCTGAAGCAGTGCTTCCAGTAGAGATAGGCATACCCTCCACAAGGGTCACCTACTACTCACACGACGAGAACGAACAGAGGAAAAGGGAGAACCTAGATCTGCTTCCAGAAACACGGGGGAACGTATTATTAAGGTCCATGGCCCAAAAGCAAAAAATGACTCGCAGCTTCAACCGGCTCGTCAAAACCAAACATATTCATGTGGGGGACTATGTCCTACGCAAAGTCGAGGCCACAGGGAAGATAGTAGAGAAAGGAAAGCTTGGAGCCAACTAAGATGGTCCGTTCAAAATCGTCCGTATCATCAAGCCTGGAACTTTTGAACTAGAAGACATGAAGGGAAAGAAGCTACCCCGCCCGTGGAATGGAGATCATTTGAAAAAGTACTTCATTTAAATAAGATTCGCAAGAGGCCAGTCTGATCATTAATGTCATCACAAGATCATCCCGCGGCATTATCACATTATCCAGAATCAGTTGTATTTCATCCCGCGGCATGAGTCGCGTTGTCATTACATTCAATAATAATCGAGATTTCATTTTTCTAATTTATGCGGCTCAAAAAACTATTCAGTTATATTCTACTTCCGGTAATATTGCAAATCTTACAAAATTCAGTTACATCGACAAGTCGGACCCCCAGTTTGGGGTCCCTAAATTCAAAAATATTCTAAGATGCTTCCCAACCGGGACATCGATAAGTCGGACCCCCAGTTTGGGGTCCCTAAGTTCAAAAATATTCTAAGATGCTTCCCAACCGGGACATCGATAAGTCGGACCCCCAGTTTGGGGTCCCTAAGCTCAAAAATATTCTAAGTTATTCACAAAGATGTTTCCCAACCGGAACATCAATAAGTCGGACCCCCAGTTTGGGGTCCCTAAGTTCAAAAATATTCTAAGTTATTCACAAAGATGTTTCCCAATCGGGACATTGACAAGTCGGAGCCCCAGTTTAGGGTACCTAAGTTCAAAAATATTCTAAGTTATTTTCACTAAGATGTTTCCCAACCGGGACGTCGACAAGTCGGACCTCCAGATTGGGGTCTCAAACTTCAAAATTATTCTAAGTTATTTGCTAAAAATTTCCCGACCGGGACATCGACAAGTCGGACTCACAGATTGGGGTCCCAAGTTCAAAATCATTCCAAATAAATACCTAGCTGAATGTTTCTTATCCGCAACGTCGACAAGTCGGACCCTCTGTTAAGGGTCCTGAAGTTCAAACATCAGACTAAGCAAATTTTCAAAATCATCCAGCCGTGACATCGATAAGTCGGACCCTTAAATTGGTTCCAAGGTCGAAGTTGTCAAATCTACCCAAGTAAATATCTTTTAGCCGTGACATCAAGTAAAAATTATTTCTCGTCTACTGATGGGAAAAAGCCGCGACCAATAAAAGAAAATTTGAAATATTTAAACAACAATACGGCATCAAGATCAACGTACAAATTGATTATATTCAAGGTTACAAAAGTTAATATTACAAAATTTATATTACAAAAATCAGAGATCATCCAAGAAGGCGTCTACATCTCCCTCCGGATCTTGAGGGGGGGACCCGGCGACTCCCTCGCCAAGGCTCGAAGTGAAGCTTATGAATTCTTCAACATCGAACGGCTCCATTCCGATCTCGGATAAGTCCCTGGATAAGCCTTGGAGGTTTTTGCCCTCGTCGATCAGCAGATTGGATAAGTCTAAACACAAACTCTCCAGCTTAGAAAGCGCCAAGTTCTCGGAGACGTCCGAGGCAGAGGGAGGAGAGAGAGAGAGTTTGTCCAAATCAAGACATAAGGCCTCCTTTTCAGCAGCAGGGTCCACTCTCTCCGACCACTCCCTAGCCTCTTCCGCGTCCCAATGGGGGTCCACCAGCACCGCTGACTCCCGATCCAAAATCGGAGCTAGGTTAGCCAAAGCTTCGTTCCCCTTCTCATTGGCCTTCTCAAGGAGGGAATCAAAGTCGACGCCTAACTCCGCGGCAGCCAGGCGGAATCTTTCACCGCTTATCATGGTACCGGCTCCCACCATTTCCGTGGTTAGCGCCCCCACGAAACTTGACGCCTCCGGCTCATCCGAGGACAACCAATCCCTTACCATTCGCGACTTCCTACCCAAGCAAAGCTTGTATATTCTTGCCGCGGAAAGCAAGGTTTGGAACTTATCCGAATCATCGGACACCTGACGCAGAAGTGACTGGTTTTGTCGCACCAGCTTAGCATGAACTTCCGTCAGGTGCCGATCTCATGGCCAAGGGTGGCCGACATATTTGACGCCGTGTCCAAGTTAGCCACGGTCCCCTCAAGCTGCTTCCTGGCCCTATCTCGCCATTCTTCTGTGCTAACTAAGCGCTCTTTTAATTCAACACACTTAGCCAGCTTCTCCTTCAAAGCAGGCAGCTCCTTAAGATCCGCCCTCAGCCTCTTCAGCTCCTCCTCTTGTTCGCGGCAGTGAGAAATGAGGGCCGCCAGGGTTTCTCTGTCCGCGGCACTCTGACGGCAAAGGTTCAATTCAAACGATAGCCTTAAGTATGTCTGCAAAAGAGAATAAGGTCAAATAGATCATCCGGCAATCTCATTCAAACAGACTGAAAAACTAACATCGTACCTCAGCCGCCGAGGCCTGGAGTTGGCGAACCCTGTCGACAGGAGGCAGGGAGTCCAGATGGTCGACGTCCTTCCGGCTGATCAGATGGGACGTCGCCCGATTGAAACGGGTAATCATACCCTTGTGCCCCAATTCATTGAAGAGGGTATCGGGTTGGAAGGGTATGACCTCCCTACGACGATACACCTCCTCTATCCGCGGCTCTGGGGCCGCAGATGACTCCCCGACCGTCTCCTTGCCTTTAGGGGAGATGGGGGCCTCGGCCGGGGGAGTCGACGTCTCCTCTCCCGCCGACCTCGCATGCAGAGGTACGGCGGTGTGTATGGTATCAAGGGAGGCCTTCTTTGCCGCGCTCTCCGCGTGGGAAGGAGAGTCTCTTTTTCTCTTCCTTTCCTTCCCACTCTTCTTTTTCCTTTATTCCCTCTTCTTAGAGGGGATTACCCTCTAGGAGTCATCGGGAATGTGTACTCTCCTCCTCTCCTCGAGGAGGCGGAGAGCCTCCTCCTCGCCGGGTACCTCATCCAGCCCTTTCTCTACCGTTGCCGAGTCCTACAAAAGAAAAAGTTAGAAGGAATCAAAGCAACCTCTCAGTTCGAAAAATGTGTGAAGTTATACCTTTGGAGGAAGAGGTAGAGGCTTATCCGCGGGCCGTTGGATGGCCCCCTGAGCAAGTCTCATAACACTAAATTTCTTCATTAGATTTGGACTTTTCGCTCGAAGATTTTCCTTGGCTATCCCTGCAAAACCAAGAGTTAGAATCAGGTAAACATACCATAGAAAAGAGAAGGAAGAAATCTGACAACTCTTACTCCGGTCGATAGCCAAGCTGATGCCGAATGCTGAGAGGAGGTTCTCATTCTCCAACTCAGGACGACCTGGTATCCAGTTGAGTTGGACGTTCATGGGTTTCCTTCCCAATTGAACGTCCATCTTCGCGTATTCAATGATCACCGCGTCACTAAAAGAACACTGCGGGATCCCATTATTAAAACCCGAAAGGTTGGGTTTGATGTCGAAGGAGGTCTTAACATTCCATCCTCCCGAATTGTATAGGTAGGCGAACTTCGTCCTATACCCCTTTTGGTTATCGGGGAGGTCGTGGACTATCTTCAGTCCACGACGGTGGGTGAAAGTTATCCAGCCACAGCCGTATGATTGAGAGTTACATAGGCGGGCTCTAAATATATATCTATAGGCGGTGAGTGTAGGTGGCACGGCCAAAACTTTACACAAGATCAAAAATGCCACCATACAACCCCAGGCGTTTGGGTATAACTCGGGCACTGAAACGTTCAAAAACTCTAACACCTCTCTAAAAAACGGGTGAAGAGGAAACCTAAGTCCTAATTCAAAGGAGGGAAATTATACGGCTATACAGTGTGGGGAAGGAAATCTAACAGTGTCATAATTCCCCGGGGTAATAATATTTATGTTGTCTTTCAAACCCCATTTTTGAGAGATGGCTTCCCGACGCTTGTCTAGGTCTCTCTTGGTTTGTAAATCTATGAAATAATTAAGGGGACCGCCGTTGGGGATGTAGAATGGAGGAGGAACTGGCGCTGCGCTCTCCCTTCCAGAAGACTCATCTCCAGCTTTTATTGGTTCATAATGGGGGGTGATTCTCACTGAACTACTTTCGTCCGAATCATTCATTAATAACCCCTCTTTATTAAGGCGTCTATAGGCTACCATGGGAATTCCTGTCGGGATGTCCGAGTTAATGTCGAAGTTAGCTATTATCTCATGAGTAGCCGCGACATCCATATTTATGATAATCGAAAAATAGTAGGCGAAACTTGTGATTTGGGGCTAATTTCATAAAATTAATTCAAAACTAAATATTCAAGAATGCGAAGAACAATTTGAAGAACAATTTGAAGATTAGTGAGAAGAAATTCAAGAAATTTGAGGGAAGATTTGAATACCTTGAAAATATATTGAAGATATGTCAGAAATTTGATGAAGTTCTGTCAGAGTTCTTGAAGATCTTCGAGAGGATTGTCAGAAGTTTGAACAAGGATTGAAGATTCTCAAAGCGTCTCTCTCTACTTTCTCTTTCTAGGAATATGAAGAATTGAGGGAATTGTTGTGTTAGGTGAAGAAGGATTTGTTCCAACAACCCTATTTATTGCAGCAATAAATGCTGAAAACATCGAATTTAGACCTCTTTTGAACGAAAGGAGGTGTCCAAAACATAAACCGGGGAGTCGATAAGTCGGACCCCCAATAAGAGGACAAACGTCAAAAATTTGTCTAAGTATTTTTACATGACGTCCGAGAAGTCGATTAGTCGGACCCCCCATGAAGGGAAGTATCGAAAATATTTTCCAAGTATCAAATCTTGGTTATGACCGTGTATTCGATAAGTCGGACTATCAAGATGGGGTAAAATGGCATTAGTTTTAAAGTTATAAAAATTCTGTTAAAGCCGTAGGTTCGAAAACTCGGACTCTGAATTACACTCCAGAATCGATAAGTCGGACCCCCAAATGGTCCCAGTTAGGGTGAAAAAGTTCTAAGTATGGGAGAGATGCTTCCGTATTTTTAGTATCATCCGTGATATAGAGTTACAAAATCTTTCCGCGACTTTAAAGGAAAAAGGGGGCATGTTAGAACAAGGAAATTCAAAACGATTTCAAGCTTTAAATTCCCCGCCACATCCATAAGTCGGACCCCCTTAAGTACCTCAGTAAAGAATAAAAATCAAGTATATATTCAAGCCGTGTCTTCCATACATATGGCTCATTTAACTAGTGGGTCAGCTCAATTATGCCGCGGTATCATGTTTTCCCTCTATTCTCCGGCTCGAAGCATTGATGAAAAGGAAGGTAGATCAGATCAAACCAGCATCCTGTCTGTAGGGTCTATAAGTCGGACTCGCCTTGATGGTGTTCTCGTTCAAAGATATCCAGGTCTTTGGAGGTCCGTGCGGTCGATAAGTCGGACCCTCCTTGGGGGCTATCTTATTCAAAAATATTCTAAGTATTGAGACTTCCGCGACATCAATAGGGCATGTATCCGGGTCCGATTCCTACATCTATTCTTCCGCTGATAAATAAAAAGGGGCAGCCAAATATATTCCGCGGCTTGCTGGAAGCCGCGGCTTTGATGGTGTTAATCATTTTTCCTTTCTTTGAAGCATCTCTTGCGGTTATTTTGAAAAGGCTATAACTTCTCCGTTACAACTCGGAATTCGGCATATGAGTAGTCGATTTGAAGCTTGCAAATCCAATTTTTGGGATCTTCCCGAGAATTTGCCGATTGACGGTTACTATTTCCACACGAAGAAAGATTCTTCGATTCATCAAGATTGTCTTTCTCATATCATTCTTCGCGCGTGGGGCTAACTGTCATGGTATCATTTATTTAATTTATTTATTTAAATTATTTACGTCATATTACCTTATTGCCCCTTGACCTTTTGCATTGACTTTTACTTTCAGTCAACGGCCCTTTTTTCTGAATTTCCCACTCTCCCTCATTCTTTGGCTATCCTTCTTCTAAGGACGGTAACTTCCCACTTCCCCTTAAATGCATGGTAATCCTTCTTCCATGCGAACTAACTGCCCATGTCTCCCATGATCTCCAACTCCCCCTCTCTGATGTAACTTTCTCCTTGAGCATTATAAAAGGGACAGCCACCGGAGAGGAAGGGACATCGGAAATATCCTCTTAAGTACCCTTATTCTCTACTTCTTTAGCCTACAAAAAATTCCAATAACACCCACCACAGCATCTTCTTGCATTCAGTTTATAATCACTTACTCCATATTCTCATATCCACGTTCTAACTTGAGCGTCGGAGGGGTTTTCCGGGAGATCACCCCCCGGACAAGGCTAACGTGTTGTTTCACAGGAATTCAAGTCGCTTCCTTCCACGAGTAGCCGTTTCATACAACGCTTCCATTCACAGTGTTGTAAGTGTCATTTGCATTTCCTCATTTCATTACCGAAACATGGTCTAATCTTATTAGTTTGAAAAAGTATGTTATTCTCTCTCTAGCAACATCTATATATACAACTTATATCTCTATATTAGTCTTGTATGAATTTATTATGTACTGTTATATTGATCCTCAGACATTGTTTTTTAGGGTTGTATCGGTATGGTTGGCAACTATCATAAGTTTTGACTGAATATTCTTGCTTTGAAAGATGAAGAAAAAATATTAGCCGAGTTGTACGAAGGGTGTAGTGGTGATGGTTTAAATATTTGAATTTTTGTGAGCAACAAAATTTTTAGATGGGTATTGTTGGGGTCTTCAAATCCTAATACAACATTGATTTTCGTGGTTTGTGGTTGCGAAAGAGGATTATTTGGGGCAAGTATGTTATGTGATTCTAAAATGCATATGGCGTTAGGCTTGGCTTTTTGATGTGTAAAACACGGGTCGTGCTGAGGTAGGTTTTGGTAAAATGTATTGGCATTGGTGGGCTAGTTGCTAGTTTTATCTTTTTTGAAAAGATAGGAGTGTGCTCGACAAAGATTGGGTTGCTGAGTCCGGATTGAACTTTTGAAAATCATTGTCTATTTTGGTTGAGTTGGTTTTTTGATATGGTATCAGAAGCCAGTGTGACATGACGTCCTGGGTTCGAATCTCAACCACCCCTCATTTTAAGTGGAATAGACGGCGCATATGCGCATCCACACTTCTAGCCTAATGGGCTCTCGTGTGAGGGGGCGTGTTACAGTATATAACATATCTTGGTGCCTCAACAATAAGCTTAAATTTTTTGTTGAGTTGGTTCCTTGACAGAGGTAGTGTTGATGATAGTGCAAGTGGCTAGGATTAGGCACTACAAAAGCAATCAACTCCTCAAATTTTTGATAGAAGTTTTGGGTGCACATGAAATTTGTATTGGATTCAAAATAATATTCATATAATTAAAAATGATTAAGTACATTTTGTGGGATATGTATTTCTCATCTATACATACTAACACTCTAATTATATGAGCTCCTTACTTTTTTTGTGAGAACACTTAGAAGCATTTCATGTAATATTTATAAACTTGCTTGGTGGGTGAATGTGTTGCCAACTTTTTCTAGTTCCTTTCATTTACAATTTTTCTATATAGGTCTTATTTTATCTAGATTTTTTACATTATCTTCCAAGACTCCTAATATGAAAAATCTTGTACCCAAAATCTTGATTGATTTTTGATGTACATGACACCAACACTTATCGATCTTTTTACTTGTTTTTGTTGTCTTTGGCGCCCATGTCACCAACATACACTAGGTTTCAAATATCTTCTTCTTGTTGGTATCCGGTCACTAGTTTTTAAATGTCGTAGGTAGGGGTAAACACCGATACAAACCCGGACCGGTACTAATTGGATCGAATTTTAAATTTTTGAGACCCGGAGACCAGACCTATTTCAACTGGTCTGGTTCTGGTCCAACCCTGAAACTACTAGTCCGATCCGGGTTTGGACTGGTTAACTCAATATTGAAATTCTATGAAAATATTTATCGTGAATTAATATTTTCATACCAATTACCATCCTACATTTTAAAAAATTATTCATTAATTTAAATTTCATGAAATTTTAAAGAAATAATAAATATTAGCTAACTCAAATCCGTGAATGAAGTTAAACAAATATATTAAAGAAATAATTAAAAAACATATTAACCAAATTTACATTTTAAAGATATGTAAAATTTTAAATCCCAATACCTTTCAAATACTAGTATTAGATTAACAAATAGAAGTACTGAGATTAAAAGAATATGAAGAAGCCTAACAAGCAGAAGCATGCAACAACCTTAGGGAAAAAACACTATATCAACAGGTCTGACCCTAAATTTTCCGGGTTAGGATCGGATTGGATCGGAGCTCGGATTTCATAATTTTTAAGGATCGGACCTGATGCTTCCGGTCCGAGCCAATTTTGGTCCGAGTTCAACCGGTTCGGGTCTAAATCGCTGTTCTAGTCTAATTTTGCACACCCCTAGTCGTAGGTACTCATGTTATCCACCATTCTCCAAAATTCATTCTCCAATTTTTATTTTTTTTTGTATCTCTAATATTTAGCTTCTTTTATATTTATCTTCACAAACTTCTCCATATTTTTCCTTAATTTTCTAATTTTCTCTTTATTTCCTCTAGTAAATCCTCATGTCACTAACTTTCATATTCCCATACATCTTACTTTCTCAGCTTTCTTTTTCTTTCTTTTAATTTCTCCATATTCTCCCGTTAATGCTCATGTCATTGCTTGTTCTCAAAGATTCTTATATTTCTTCAATTGAACAAAAACTGTTTGTCATTTTTTATGTTTGTGCTCAAGTCATTAGCACTGTAGTTTTCATATTTGTGTTAGTGTTCATGCCACTAACCTGCTAACATTCTTTATTTTAGTTTTAGTTTTGTTTTTTTAATGCTCTTGTAACCAACATTCTTTATGAGTTTTTATTTTGTTGTAAATCTTTTCAATTATAGCTTTTCTGTATAAGTCATTTATTTTAAGGATATTCTCTTTGATAGCACTTAGCCTTCAAGAAACACAAGTGATGCAATTCTTAAAAAATTCACAATGTAACATCTTAGTATTATACTTAAATGATCATTAATATTATTACTTAAAATTAAATTTTTTTAATTAAATTGGTTTAAGAAGTAATATTAAATTACTGAAGTACCCTCATTCATCCTCATTATCATTCATCCTTTTCAATTGCATCCTTTTCACTCATGTCCTTCCTTAAGTTTTTAAAGGTGATAGCAAACTATAAATTCTATTCATCCTTTCTTTTCTTCCTCATTTTTACTGTTTATGGCAAACAATGCTAAACTCAAGGCTTCCATTCTTTGTTGTTGGAATACCTCTATTCAAAAGTCATCTTAATCGCTTCCTTCTAGCTAAAGTGTTTTACACTCTCAGTAAAGTGTTATAATACCAATTTAGAAATCTATCATTTTAATTTCATTGTCAAAACAAATTCGTAAATGCAAATTAAACAGAAAACAAAGTGTAAATTGTTAGAGTATATAATATATTTTGAGGCCTCAATTAAAAGCTTAAGCCGATGGTTGATGCCCTAGGATATATTATATACTCTAACATAAATATTTATTGATTGATTACCAAAATTAGAAGCTTTTAAATTGGTTAAAATTCAACCAAACATACCCTTTAATCATATTGATATTCAAATAATCATGAAAAGTGGAAACGATTCATCAAATCAAATTAGTTAAAGAAAAAAAAAAACAAGAACCTGTTGAGAATCACCAAGATCAGTTCTTTCCTTTCGACCATGTTTCTTCGAAAGCTAAAGATATAAATTTCAAAAAAAAAAAAGTTACTCTTTAACATCAAAACAAAATCTCAAAAATAAACGAACATTCAAAAAAGAAAGAAACATCTAATTTTAAGAATTAACAACTTTGCATTTGCTTATTTTTCAATTGTATCCAAGGGTTCTGAATTGAATTATCTAGGGGGTTTGAGAATTAAAGTGTTAGCTCACCTTTAGAACCGCACAACAATGGAGGAACAGTGAAGGAGTTCAATTGATGAGGATGAATGAAAATGAAATGAATAAGGGTACTTCAGTAATTTAACCTTACTTCTTAAATCAATTTAACGGAAAAACATCTATTGTTAAGTAATCATGTTACTGCTCATTTATGTATAACCGTATGATGTTACACTGTGAAAATTTATTTCAAGAATTGCTACCATTGACTTTTTTAAAAGCTAATTGTTACCGTATAGAATATTCATTTCGTTAAAGATATCAAAAATATTTATCATACTTCTTATTGTGGTCCTGCGATACTTTCTTCGACTTCTCCAAAATAATTACAAATGTTTAAATATACATAATGCGTAGTATATTTATATTTTTGTAGGACATATATTCTTCACCTACATATACTAACACTCTAATTTTATGCGCTCATGTCTCACTAATTTCTTATTTTTGTGAACACTCACAACCCTACTTTTTTGTGAGCACACTTCCTTACAAGCATTTTAAGGTGTTTTTATAAACTTGGTTGGTGAGTGCATGTGTTGTCAACTTTTTTTCATTTGTTTCGTCTAAAATTCTCTAGATAACTCATATTTAATGTATTTTCTAGATTTGTTTTCTAGATTATCTTACAACACTTTTCTTTTTCTTACACTTATGTCTCAATATTTCCATTTTCTCATCACAACATTCGCACAATCCTTGCCCCCAGTTTTCATACAATTCTTCTATGGAGAAAGATTTGAATGAATGTATAACATCATACCTTACAAGTCACAACCATATCTAGCTTTTGTAAAGGCGGAATTTCAGCACCTAAGTCCCGAAAAAGTTATATGTTGGATCCACCTCATAAACTTCCATCTTCAGTGCCATTTTATATAGGTTGCATATGTTGGTGGTGCCGCTCCTGTCGAAGATGCGCTGCTCCAATGCTAATGTAATGCTTTTGGTGTTAATCATGGTGGTAGGATAATGGTTTATGGGTGTTTATAGGTGATGGACGTGGCTTTGGAGTGATGACAACGTATGAGTTTGAAAAAAAGCCATGTAAAAATGAACAAAAACAGAACATGGAAATTAGGAAGAATGTAATAATATTATATTGGGTAAATGAACAAATATCCAGACTAGTGAGCTATTCTAGTGATTTCAGCGCTCCCTAATGTAAACACATTCTTGGAAATGCAAAAGCATAATTATATTCTTCCGCCTCCCCTTTCTTATATCACAAAAACATGGATGAGACAATCTCATTATTAGACTGTCAATTTGGGTCAGCCCAATTCGCGTATGTAACAGCCCCACATGTTTTCCCTCATTTTTTCCATTTTCTAGGCATTTATCAATTTTTACCTTAAATATATCAATTTATACCTTAAGAGTATCAATGTCAACTTAAAGTAAACCTTAAATAGATCAATTAAAATAAAAAATTTCAATTTTGACATAGAATTGATAAGGTTCGACGGTAAACTGATGAATGTCTACCTAAATATGATTTTTTTCACAATTTCGGAATAGAGGTAATATAATGGTATTGTTCTATGGCTGAATCTCAAATAACAAATGAATGGTAAAACACCATCAATAATAGTGTTAAAACATTGCTCATTATAAGTATTCTTATTCGATGCAACCTGATGGTTCTAATGGAATAATGTAATAAGAGTACTTGTACTCTTTAATTATCGATCAATAATAGTGGTAATGCTCTTCTCCCAACAAATTGTAGTTTATAATGGACTTTGAAATAAAATTGTAGGTGTAATGTTTGCTAACCCTGAATGTGAAGGTGGAAGAAGTGTCGATTTTTAATTATGTTTGCCAATTGATTCAATGAATGCTCTTGAAAATGACCAAGAGTTCATAACTTCTAAAAAATTTCAATTTTGATCAAAGAATGATCAATTCAAAACTTTGATTAATTACGATCAGTTATAAATTATAAAAAAAATTCAATTTTAACCTTAAATATATCAATTATGACCTTAAATAGATCGAGTATTGCGCATATTGAGAAAAAAATTATAATTGGAGTGATTAAGCTATTCATCTCATACTGAGGCCGTCTCGTGCTGTTCTTATATGTACATGATATTGAATTAATTTTCCCCTCTCCTTTGTTATATACACATGAAATTGATTGACTTCCTAGCAAGAAATCATCATCATCATCATCCTACCCAGTGTATCCCGCTAATAGAAAAACTATGAATAGGGTCTGAAGAGGAAAGGACGGCGGCAACTCATTCTCATAAAGGAGAGCGCGACCAAAGGAGGCACCCGGCTCGAGAAAGATAAGGAGACATGATTACATGGGAAAGATAAATTAAATGCATATAAATAAAATAACAAACTAAAATACTGATTTGAGACACTTTATTCTCAATTGTCAATATCTCTTTCCATCGGTGAGTGATTCCAATTCAAGACTCCTTGATGTTACATAGTCGTATTCTTCAGTCCTTGAAACGATTGGAAGATTCATGTTTGGCTTCAATGTTGTAGACTAAACAACTTGTAATGTAAAGAAAATGCTTTTAAAACATACTATTAAAATTTAATACACTAAACTAAATGTTCCATTGATTTTCTAGATGAACAGAAGTTGTTTAAGCTTACTGAAAAACCGCTATTAGTTCTAGATAAACCCAAACTATATTGATTAAGAGCTAGAGTAAAAGAACAGGCCATCAATAGTTAACCAAAGTCCATAGCTCAAAAGAACAAGTGTTTGTATTCCCCATTAGCAAGCTGGCATAGCTCATTATAGTTCTGTGCATCTGTAACAAACCCAAAAAAGAAATCAAAATGAGAAACATTTTCGATTCAAGTCATGCCAAGCATTCAAAGTACATATTGCTATGGCCAAAATTATGAAAGGATAAAATTATGTGTATAGTAACCAATGAAAGATATACTTCGTTTGCCGTATGGATTGACAAGAAGAAAGAAAATATTGTATTTGCATAAGTTGAGGTCAGCATACCAAAATTATCACCAAAGTTGGTCAATATCTCAGCATGAACAGATTGGTTACTGTCTGCTATACTAATAGCCTCAACATATGTGGTAAGTCGCTGAGTTGGTTGTGAGTTCTTAATGATAACCTGTTGATTATAAGTTGATTTTCCGATTACAACTATGCGAACATTCCGCCCAATAAACATATGAAGCAATTCCCCATTGACAAAAATTGCAGGACTTAAGGTATCCATATTCTATAAACGCATGACTTGAGGTATCCAAATATAGAGAAGTAGACATAATGGATCAACAATGCAAGTAACGAGTACATATTTCTCTAGATTACAACCCAAAGTTAGTATAAAATTTTCTGTATATAAATTAATAACACTTCTTCGCTTTTAGTAATATATAATGGGGCAATGGGGTAAACCTCAAATTATATGCAAAAACTGCAATTAATTCTATGTTAACTAGCTTGACATTCTCTCAGCGTGATAGCTCAGATATAGAGATTGTTAAATTTCAAGGACTAATCAAACTAGCAAGAAAAATTCAAGTCTCCAACCATACTATAGCTGCCAAGAATATTCTTTATAGCAGGGGAAAACCATCTTCCTACCTAATACACTTGAAAGAACATCATATCTGATTCATTACCCCAAAAAAGATGGTCATTTTGGGAATATGAATGTTTCAAAACATTGTTAAATCTTCCTGCAATAGAGTTAAAATATTTGGTTTTCCTGATATATACATCATATGAATAATAACTAAAAGTCTCTTTGACTATTTGGGAAACGATTAGAATGTCATTTAATATAAAATATATTAGAAGAAAAAGTAGCAGAGCTTCCAAAAGGTCTCTAAAAGTGCCACAAATACTATGACTTGTGCATAAGTCAACATAACCTGCATTCAATAGAAGCGGTCAACCCTTGAGAAGTGGCAAACCTCAATCGAAAAGATGGGCATTTTCACTGGTACTGTAGCATATTAGAAACTTTACTGTTTTATACCATAGAATAAGACAAATTTTATGAGACAACATAAAAAGAAAAATAGAGTAAATTTCATATTAGAGAGGTAGTTTATTATGATATGAATATGGAGGTAGGAATAAAATTAAACACTAAGTTGTACTCTTGGATTCTTGATGTTTAATTTCCGAAAGTTAATACAAAAAGAAAGTGAAAACAAAGATGAAAGAAGGACTTGAGCAAGTTGGGCGAGTTGTAAATTGCAAAACAAAAAACTAGAAATGTACTCATCGATCGTCAGATCCTTTTTTATAAAAACTAAGTTTTTACAATAAACTAGTCAGTCAGGGTACTACTTCTACTTACATTTAAAATAACTAGTACTACTACTACTTTCTTCGTCGTATTTAATTTGCACATCATTTACAGATACATAATATTATAACTTGTAGTCCATAAATAAGACATGTAACAAGTATGGTAAAAAAGCATGTGAATGAGTTTATGAAGAATGAGTTAGAAAATTGTAAAGAACGTAGGCTGTCAATAAGGAAAATACAGTAAAATAAATGAGATAACCAAAAATAAAAACCGAATACAAAATAAATGGTCCAGAACGAGCATAAAACTGCTCTTATTTTGAGGGAGAGTTGGTGAAATTGCCAATATCACTTTAAATATCTATCATTTTATAATTAAATTAGAATTTCTTCGATTAAAAATGCAGCCTAAAACTCTACTCTCTCCGTATTCGACATAGCCATAGGTGTCTTATTTGAAATTTTTATCTATATTAAAACTAGAAATATTACAGAATAAATAAAAAATGTATTCACACATGTGCCGAACTGGGTCACATTGAACACTTAAGGTTGAACAAAGGAGTACAGTAGTACTTTGTTTCAAAATGAGGAAATACAACAAGTTTACCTATAACCAAAGGCTATAAATTAGTAGACTGTGTTTCAGATCTTTCAAAAGAAGAGACAATCAATAAACAAATACTTTGGTTAGTCCTAATTTAGTGTTTAATTTTATGTAGCCATTTTTTAGTACCATATAACTTTGATGTTTTATACCATCATATCGTGTACCATTCACAATTTCCACACGAATTTTACACTATCAAATCACTCATATAACCTATTGTGGTTCAATGTAGCGAAGAAGCTTGATCACTCCACCAAAATATAAAATTTGGTCTTCAATACCAATTTACCAAGTCTTCAGACTACAAATCGGGATCAAGGGAAAATTGAGAAATTCATATCAAATATAGGGCCCTAGGTAAGACGATCAAAGGCCATATTTATCAATCGAGTTACAAAACCTCCATAACTTGCAACACATGAAGATCCAAATAATTTGTTTCGGCTTTCGGATTAGCATGCAATTTTTCATACAAATTTTCATCATCATCATCATCCCTAGTATATCCCGTTCTTAGAAAGCTAAGGCCAGAACTAGGGAGGGACGGACGGCGGCAACTCATACTCATAAAGGAGAGCGCGACCAAAGGAGTCCCCCGACTCGAGAAAACAAAGAACTAAATAGAAAGGAAACGGTAAGGGCAAGGGGTTGAGGGCACTAAGAGGTCAAAGGACGGACATCAGTAATCTAGACGTGGATATGACGTCTCCAACTGCTTCTATCCCTAGTCAGGTCTGCAAAGAGGTTTACACAAGTGGAAAAAAACGTATCTGCTACTATACTTGTGCTGCGGTTTTATTTATACGCAGCATTTAATAGAAAATAAAATTGAGAAAAAAAAATATTCAACAAATGCTGCGGTTTTTGAGTATGACCACAGCAAATAAGGCATTGAAGAAATCAAATGTTGCGGTTCTTTGTATGACCGCGACAAATAATACATTAAAAAATAAGCAAATTGATTATATGCTGCACTTTTTGCTTTGACCGCAGCAATTGACCAATTTAAAAAGGCACCTTTTAACGTCTATTTTCATAAACCCTACTGTTTTATAAACCACAAACACACGCACAGCCTTTCCTCTTCTTCTTCCTTCGAAATTTCTCAAACTTCAAAGGATTGTTCTTCTTAACTTCAAACTTCGAATTTTCATAAACCGTACTTGTTCATCATCTGCTCGACTATTCTTCTTCTCCCACGACTTCTACTGTTCATCATTCTTCAAAACCCTTTGAAACCAAAAGCATTTGGTCTTGTTCATCTTCAAAACTCACGAATTAAAGTATTATTTCTCTTTTTAAATTCTCAAACCTTTAAGTTTTTTGTAAGTTCAATACGTACAAAAATTAGGGCTAATTTATTTTGTTTTTCATTGGGTCAACCCTGCGGAAAATGGCGTAGGCAATATGAAAAACAAGTGGGCCTATGTATCCGCAAGATTTCCATATTGTACGCATGGAACGAAGTTCCAGAGGGTTTGAAGAACTCTCTATGGAATGATACTGTGGTAAGCAACTATACTATTTTTATTCATTTAATTTCATTTTAAAATTAATTTAATTGACACTAATAAATATAATTTTTTTGTAGAATATTTTTCACATCGACAGCGATGAGGAGAAGACGAATGTATTTCTTTCAGCTGTTGCGGAAAGATTAAAAGATTTCAAATCCAAGCTAGTAACTAGCTGGATCACGAAAAAGCATGCCCGTACGACCAAAAAGGTCAAAACGGGAAACAAAGGTGGAGAGCAAGCACCTTCGAAGATGCCCTACGAAATATGGGGTCACATATCAAAGAAGGAATGGGAGGCTTTTGTTGCCAAAAGAACAACTCCCATTGAAGTTGTATGAATTCCATATTATATTATAGCTTTTGATTTGAATTTACTTCTTTTGATTCAATCATTAAACTAATATATGACATTTGATTTCTATTGATTAATTAGGAAAAGCATGGTAAAGCTTCTGAACCAGCAAGCAAAAGGAAGTTTTATCATCGCTTGGGCCCCAATCAAAGTCCAGCCACGCCCTCATTTACGACTACCTCCGCATCCGTAAATACTTCTGTTGGAGATCGGGTGTAAGATTGGTATTGCGGGCTTCATTCCCGAGATGCAAGTGGTAAATTTATCATTAATGATCCGGGAACGAAGAAGGTTGCTGATGATGTGGTGAGTTTTGAAATTATTAAGTATATTCTTGATTTATTTTTTATTTTTTGGCTTTGATTTACTTATACTAATTGTTATATATGTCACTTTTTATTTGAACAGATGGACTGGAAGGAAAAAGAAGCTACGGGGGAGTTCACTCCTAGAGGCAATGTTGATGCATTGCATATGGTCCTAGGGAAAGACTATAGAGGGCGGGTAGTCGGAAAAGAAGGCGTCCATGTGAGGTTTGAGAAGGCATTCGGCAAATAGTGTGTTGCTACTCAATCCCGAACGATACCACCTGATGAAGTAGCAACCCTCCGAGCAGAAATTACGAAGGATGTTCTCGTCAAAGTGGCACTCGTGTTGCAGAAGATGGGATCACCCACTGTTGACTTGGCAAACCTGATTGTCGAGGATCATCAAAGTCAACATGGGGATCCTAAAGCTTCGGTTGAGCCAAAACCCGAGCCCATTACCCCCATAGCACCCCAGCCCATTACTACCCCTGAAGGGCAAAATCCCACACCGGAGACCATGAACTCCATTGCTCAAAATCCGGAGCCAACTCCCGAGCCAATGCTACAAGTACATAGTTTTTAAATATATAAGCACTTAATAATTTAAATTGCAACGTGTTTTAATATTTTATTATGATGCTTATTATACTAAACGTCACAATATTCAAGAGGTGACTCCTTGTTCTCTTTTGCAGCCTCAGTTAGGTGTTGCTAGTGAGGGCGACTTAACTGAGGTTGCATATGGTGTGGCACAGCTAACCAAAGAGGGCCAAATAGTGCATCTGATGCCTGTTACAAGTGGCCACATCATTGTGACCGTGGAAACTATTCTAAAGGCGTTTGAAGATTTTTCACTCACTAGTGGAAAAAACCTCGTTTGCTGCGGTTTTTGGCCATTTTTTGCTACGGTTTGGGCCCCCAGCAAAAGTGATAGCAGCAAATGACCTACTTTAAATGCTGCGGTTAAAAATCGCAGCAAATAAGGGCATTATTTGCTGTGGTCAACACAAAACTGCAGCAAATAAGGAGGGGTATTTGCTGCGGTCAGAGGCAAAACCGCAGCAAATAAGTGGGGCATTATTTGCTGCGGTTTTGCCCCTGACCGCAGCAAATACTTCTATTTTTTTTTCTTTTTCCGTTTTGTCCTTATTATAATCAAATAATAATACAATGTAATAACAATGATTAATCCAATGATAATCACAGATAATCAACAATAATCTCTTTGTAATAATAAACTCTCGCTCGTAAATATAATATAATATTATGTACATACATATATATATATATATATATATATATATATATATATATATGTATATATATATACATATATATATATATATATATATATATATATATATATATATATATATATATATATATATATATACATATATATATATATATAATACATTAAAGTATAAAAAATTATCTATACTAATTACAATTTATCAAGGACAAATATTAGCAAGATAAAACTTGTCTTTTAATTCGTGCATCTCTCCTCTTATCAAAGGGCATATTTCCCTCGGAATGTCGTTTAAAACCTATAATATAATATAAAAATAAAAGATTAATATATAAACATTCGATTTTACCAATAATTATTTAATTAAGAACGTAACAAATACTTACGGCATCTATATTTTCGACTCCAAACTCCTTCACGGATTTTATAATATCGTCCATATACTTCAGCACATAGTAGCCGCATTCAACGGAAGAAGAAGGTTGTTTAAAGCACTAAGAGAAAATAGATGTTAGTGTCAAAAACGATTAAAAACGCATAAAATGGCAAGTTAACACGTAGTTTCTAGCATATGACTACGATTTTCAATTCTAACCACTTTAACACATTAATATATACCAAATAGTGTTTTGTGCCATGTTTCGTGCAAAACAAACCAAGTTTGAGCTACTTTACGCGCGAAAGTGCCAAAAAAGGTTAAAAACGCATAAAATCGTAACTTAACACGTAATTTCTAGCGTATGACTATGATTTTAAATTCTAACCACTTCAACACAATAATATATACCAAATAGTGTTGTGTGCCAAGTTTCGTGCATAACAAACCAAGTTTGAGCTACTTTACGCGCAAAAGTGCCAAAAACACTTAAAAACGCATAAAATCGCAACTTAACACGTAATTTCTAGCATATGACTATGATTTTCAATTCTAACCACTTCAACACAATAATATATACCAAATAGTGTTGTGTGCCAAGTTTCGTGCATAACAAACCAAGTTTGAGCTACTTTACGCGCGAAATTGACAAAAATGCTTAAAAACGCATAAAATTGCAAATTAACATGTAATTTCTAGCACATGACTATGATTTTCAATTCTATCCACTTCAACACAATAATATATACGAATAATTTATAGCAAATCTGATACAAATGTGGTTGTATGAAATGAAGATACCAAAGGAGCCCACACAAGGCTGCATACAGACCTCACGACACAGTAGCAAACTAGTGACCAGACCACCTTGCACGACATGTGGAGACTAAACCTATGCATCCAGGACCTAGGCTAAAGTGGAAATGGAATCTCGGTACTTGGATCTTGCTATCAAGGTCCTTAAACCATTCTAACAATCCCCGTGGACTCCTAGAAGCTGAGCTGAAGGAGGGCTGCACACAAGGCTGCATACAGACCTCACGACACAGCAGCAAACTAGTGACCAGGCCACCTTGCACGACACGTGGAGACTAAACCTATGCATCCAGGACCTAGGCTAAAGTGGAAATGGAATCTCGGTACTTGGATCTAGCTATCAAGGTCCTTAAACCATTCTAACAATCCCCGTGGACTCTTAGAAGCTGAGCTGAAGGAGGGCTGCTCGACAGTTTGCTAGATCAGAATCGTCTAAGTGTTTGTGGTTGTTTCGTGTTCTTTTCATGATCATTTGTAGTTTTTGTCTGTGTCATTGATCAAAGCTTCTGCACAACATTAATCCTTGCATAACCAAGGCCTTAATCAGCCCCGGTTTCGCATCAAAACCAAGTTTGAGCTACTTTATGCGCAAAAGTGTTAAAAACGCTTAAAACGCATAAAATGGCAACTTAACACGTAATTTCTAGCATATGACTACGATTTTCAATTCTAACAACTTCAACACAATAATATATACCAAATAGTGTTGTGTGCCAAGTTTCGTGCAAAACAAACCAAGTTTGTGCTACTTTACGCGCAAAAGTGCCAGAAACGGTTAAAAACGCATAAAATCGCAACTTAACACGTAATTTCTAGCATATGACTATGATTTTCAATTCTAACCACTTCAACACAATAATATATACCAAATAGTGTTGTGTGCCAAGTTTCGTGCAAAACAAACCAAGTTTGAGCTACTTTACGCTCGAAATTTACAAAAACGCTTAAAAACCCATAAAATCGCAACTTAAGACGTAATTTTTAGCATATGAATATGATTTTCCATTCCAACCACTTCAACACAATAATATATACCAAATAGTGTTGTGTGCCAATTTTCGTGTAAAACAAACCAAGTTTGAGCTACTTTACGCGCAAAAGTGCCAAAAACTGTTAAAAACGCATAAAATCGAATTTGTGTACCTTTATTGCTGTCCATTTTGGAAATGTGGCTCTGGATGTAGATCCCATTTGTCCACGCACTTTTTTCATTGTGCTGAAACGCTTGGGAAAAGTAATACTATTTATATATCTATATAACACTTAATTATATCAACGTGGTAAAATAAATAATATTACGTACGCATTCAACAACGCTTTGAATTTTGTGTTACGAGGCGGGCTTTTAGGTTTTTATAATGAGTCGAAGACGTGCACAGTGTTAATTAAAGGACATATGACCAAATATATCCAATGTAAACTACAAACGCAAATTTAAAATCAACAAATTAGAGATTAGATGACTTTGAAAATCAAAAGATAAGTTCAATTTCAAAAATAAAACTTACTCTTCCATATATGGAGCCAGAATGAACGTGTGTTTAGATGCAAGGGAATTAGTCAAATCAGTCTGAATGTATGCTCTGATGTCATCTGGATCATCTACACATTTACTATCCGAAATCGACTCAGGACAAAACCATCCAGTTTTTATTGGAGGTTCGCAAGAGTTTAGCTCCTCGTAAGCCGCACTAAACTCACAAATAAGAAAATTTTGTTAGTAATTTGGTTATTAAAACAATTAAACAACAATGCCTAAGTTGTAAGATAATGAACATCACCTCATGTAGACATGGAAAAGAGCTACGTTCAGCATCTCTCCTCTCAAAAATTGCCCGATGTCACTAGGACCAATAATTACAAACGGGCTCTCTAAAAAGCAGTATTGCTCCTTCAGCAGGTTCAGAATGAGTGGGTCCTCCTTACTTATGCGAGATGCACAATAATGCAGCCATTTGCAATCTTCAGAGAGATCTTTTAGCTCCTCATCAGTCAAAATTGGAGTGCTTGGCATCCACTTTGACCTAGTCGACACCTTTGCTGAGGAACCGACCTCTCTCCAAGATCCCTTTGGACTCTTTTGCTATTTCAATTTATACAATTAAATTAGTGTGAGCATGCAATTAAAAAAATAAAAAAAAGGTACAAATGATTCTTAACATGTTAGTGAATCGGACCCAAGCATATGGCCATGTGATGAAACTACCTAGAGCGTGTGAGAGTTTCTTAAGGCTCCATGCTGGCATTGGAACCGGGAGTGAGAAATCTTCAAACCCCTTTACAATAGTTTCCATGGCCACATTGATGTGGCCACTTGTAACAGACATTGAATGCACTGTTTGGCCCTCTTTATTTGGCTGGGCCACACCATATGCAACCACAGTTAAGTCGCCATCACTAGCAACACCTAACTGAGGTAGCAAAAGAGAACAAGGAGTCGCCTCCTGAAAATTGTGTCGTTTAGTATAATAAGCATCATAATAAAATATTAAAACGCGTTGCAGTTTAAATTAATAAGTGCTTATATATTTAAAAATTATGTACCTGTAGCACTGGCTCTGGAGTTGGCTCCGGATTTTGAGCAACGGAGTTTATGTTCTCCGGTGTGGGATTTTCCCCTTCAGGGTTATTAATAATGAGATGGGGTGCTACGGGGGTAATGGGCTCGGGTGTTGGCTCGACCGAAGCGTTAGGATTCCCATGTTGACTTTCCTGATCCTCGACAATCAGGTTTGCCAAGTCAACAATGGGTGCTCCCATCTTCTACAACACGGCGGCCAGCTTGGCGAGAACGTCCTTCGTAATCACCGCTCGGAGGGTTGCTACTTCATCCCGCAGCGTCGTTCGGGATTGAGTAGCAAGACACTCTTTGCCAAATGCCTTAAGTAACCCTACGCGGACGCCTCCTTTTCCGACTACCCGCCCACTGTGGTCTTTCCCTAAGACCATATGCAATGCGTCAACATTGCCTCTTGGGGTGAACTCCCCCGTGGCTTCTTTTTCCTTCCAGCCCATCTGTTCAAATAAAAAGTGACATATATAGCAATTAGTATATGTACATCAAAGCCAAAGAATACAAAACAAATCAAGAATATACTTAATAATTTCAAAACTCACCACAGCATCAGCAACCTTCTTCGTTCCCGGAATATTAATGGCAAATTTACCACTTGCATCTCGGGAATGAAGCCCGCAATACCAATCACGCACCCGATCTCCAGCAGGAGTATTCACGGATGCGGAGGTAGTCGTAGTTGAGGGCGTGGATGAACTTTGATTGGAGGTATAAACCCGTATTTACCCACTCTTTTCGGACCTCATCGTACGTTTTCTGGCCCAAGCGATGGTAAAACTTCCTTTTGCTTGCAAAATCAGAAGCTTTACCACGCTTTTCCTAATTAATCAATAGAAATCGATTGTCATGTATTAGTTTAATGACTGAATCAAAAGAAGTAAATTCAAATTGGTAAACTATAATATAATATGAAATACTTACAACTTCTATGGGAGTTTTTATTTTGGCAACAAAGGCCTCCCAATCCCTCTTCGATATGTGACCCCATATTTCGTAGGGCATCTTCGAAGGTGATTGCTCTCCACGTTCGTTTCCCGTTTTGACCTTTTTGGTCGTACGCGCACGCCTCTTCGTAATCCAGCCAGTTACTAGCTTGGATTTGAAATCTCTGAATCTTTCAGCAACAGCTGAAAGAAACACATTCTTCTTGTCCTCATAGCTCTCGATGTAGAAAAGATTCTACAAAAAAAAATTTATATTTATTATTGTCAATCAAATTAATTTTAAAATGAAACTAAATGAGTAAAAAATAGTAAAGTTGCTTACCACAGTATCATTCCATAGAGAGTTCTTCAAACCTTCTGGAACCTCGTTCCATGCGTGCAATATGAAAAGCTTGCGGATACATAGACCCACTTGTTTTCCATATTGCCTACGCCATTTTCCGCAGGGTTGACCCAATGCATTGTATTCCAAATGCATGGGTTCTGTGACTTTGAGGTTTTTCGTAGGACCTCACCCTTTTCTTTTCTTACTGGTAGTGGGAGCATCCATTGGTGGGGCGTCTTCAATCTCAAAATCATTGTCAACCGGTGGAACATCTTCAGCCATACGCTCGTATCTCACAATTTGGTCCTCTTTGCTGTCATAACTACGATGCTCATTATTCGAGGTCTCAATCTTGGGGACAATTTTGTCTCTGAATAGATGCATTGTATATCAGTACCTGAAAGAGTATGAATAGAAATATATTGGAACATAAGCTAAGTAATATTAAGAATATGACTATGATTTATAATTCTATTACGTTCAACACAATAATATATAACAAATAGTGTTATGTGCAAAGTTTCATGCAAAACAAACCAAGTGCCAAAAAAACTTTAAAAAACTTTAAATTCATACCTTGTGAATCACTTAATTCAAATGTATTCCTTCCGTGTGATCTACACGCATATAACCAACATCTACATCATCTACATCATCTTGATCCACTGATTTTGGATTGATAAAGGGAGGGAGGTCTTCAAAAGCTTCATATTCTTCCTCATCCTCAACATCACCTATACCAAGGATGCTTCTTTTTCCCGGTACAACAATAGATCATTTTTTATCAGACGGGTCTACAATGTAGAATACTTGCTTGGCTTGTGTGGCTAGTATGAATGGCTCCTCACTATCACGCAAACGAGCTAAGTCTACAAGAGTGAATCCACAAGGGTCGTCATTTTTTATGCATCGTCGATTATTATCTACCCACTTACATTTGAAAAGACCAATATTGAAAGTAGAGTAGTCAAGCTCCCATATTTCATGTACCCGCCCATAGTAAACCAATTTAGTATCAACCGGCGCTTGATCCTTCGCACCTGCGTAAAATGTAGATAACGCCAAAATAGAAACCCCATTATTTTGTAGAGACGATGACTTCTTGTATTGACCCTCAGTCCAAAATGTGAAGCCATTGACATCGTAACCCTCATATTTGTTGACATCATCACGAGGACCAAAAGCTAACCACTTAACAATTTCGGATACACCCTTGAGTTCTTCGCATATTACTCGATTATGAAACCAATTAATAAACGTCTTGTTATGCAACTGCATCAATGCCCTATCCCCTTTAGAAGGATGTTTTGCGCACAATATATCAAAATGCTCACTCAAAAAAGGATGAACTTCCGGAATATTATGGAACACATACAAGTGTGCTTGTAGAAGGCTTTCTCGAGGAGGTGTGATCAATTTGGAGCCAATTTTTCCTTTTCCCTCAAGCCTTCCTTCATGTCTAGAGGTGGGAAGTCCAATAGGCTTTGCCATGGCCAAATACTCGGCTATAAAGTTACTAAATTCATTGCTCACAGTGCCTTGAATCATACTCCCCTCGGGTTGTGCTGGATTCCTCACCTTGTTTTGTAAAACACCCATGTGTCTTTCAAAAGGATAACACCACCTTAAAAAACCTGTACCCAAAAGCTTGATCTCACGAACGAGATGGACAATAAGATGAACCATTATGTCAAAGAAAGAAGGTGGAAAATACATCTCAAACTTGCATAAAGTTACAATCACGTCGAGTTGAAGTGCATCAAGTTTAAAGGGATCAAGAACTTTACTACAAATTGTGTTGAAGAACGAACATAGCTCGGTAATAGCATATCTCACATGTTTTGGTAGTATTCCACGAATTGCAATTGGTAAGAACACTTGCATCATTACATGGCAATCGTGAGATATCATGCTTCCCAACTTCAGCTTACCATTTAGGCTCAAAAATCTCTTCATGTTGGATGAGTACCCAGATGGAACCTTAATGCCATACAAACACTCACAAAATGTCCGCTTCTCTGCTTTGGACAATGTGTAGCAAGCTGGAGGCAAATAAACTTTGTCATTACTCATCTTCTTCTTACTGCCACCAACTTCATCAGCTCTATTTCTTTTCTTACTCACCTTAACATGTGCCCACAACTCCGAACGAAGACCCTTACATTCAAACCAATCTCGCACGGCCCTAACATCCTTTGTCTTACCCGGAATTTTTATGAGAGTCCCGAGTATGGCATCGCATACATTTTTCTCTATATGCATAACGTCAAGACAATGCCTAACCTGTAGATCTCTCCAATATGGAAGCTTCCAAAAGATTGATTCTTTTTTCCATAATCGGTCTTCACCCCCTTGCACTTGCCCCGTTTTACCAAATACAATCTCAATTCCCTTAACCTATTCATAAACCTCATAACCGGTCAACGGTCGACGAGCTACACGGTCCTCAACCTCCCCGTTGAACAACTTCTTCTTCTTACGATATTGGTGGTCTCGTGGGAGGAACTTTCGATGGTGCATGAATACGTGTTAGCACTTAGGAATCCACGTGGATTCCATGTCATCGATACATATTGGGCATGCTTTCTTCCCTTTGTTCTTATACCCCGATAAGTTGCCATATGCCGGAAGATCATTAACGGTGCATAAAAGCATTGCACGCAAGGTGAACTCCTCATTAGCATATGCATCAAACACTGAAACGCCTTCATCCCACATCTTTCTCAAATCCTCAACGAGAGGTGCAAGATACACATCTATGTCATTACCAGGTTTTTTAGGACCCGAGATAAGAAGCGAAAGCATTATGTACTTACGCTTCATACACAACCAAGGTGGCAAATTATAGATCACTAAAAGTACCGGCCAAGTACTATGTTGAGAACTAAGATTGCCGAATGGGTTCATTCCATACATACACAGTCCGAGCCCTAAATTACGAACCTCATCCCCAAAAGTCTTATGCAACCTATCAATACTCTTCCACTCCGGAGAATCAGATGGATGTGTGAGCAAGTGACCTTTCTTCACCCTATCTGCATGCCACCTCAAATTTAACGCATCTTTCTTTATAGAAAACAAGCGCTAGAATCTAGGTATTATTGGAAGATACCACAATACCTTAGCCGGAAGCCCTTTAGCATCCCGAGCCCCTTTACGCTTGTAGCGCGATAACCCACACCTAGGACACTCTTCTAAGTTCTTGTTTTCATTCTGATACAACACACAATCATTCGGACACGCATGAATTTTCTGGTACTCTAAGTTATTAGAAACTAGCGTCACTCCAATTGAACTTTGACTTAATGTTGAAAATTGTCAACACTGCTGTTAGTTTGGTGAACTTAGTACATCCAGGGTACAAAGGCTTTTGAGAAGCCTCTGTCAACAAGTCAAAAACACGAGGACGTTTTCCTAACTCATCCTCGACTCCCTCCATCATCTCATCAACACGATCCACATCCTCATCGACATTCTCTTCATTTGTCTCATACCCATCAACATGATCTACTACATCCTAATTGACATCAGCCACATTATTGACGTCCTCAACAACACTTTTCTCTTTGTAAACTCCCTCCTCACCATGCAAAACCCAAACATGATATTGAGGCCTAAACCCACGTCGAAGTATGTGCTCCCTAAGGATATCAACACTATCTACCTTTGATACAATGCCACAACTGACACATGGGCAATAAAAACCAACTCCCCCCGTCCAACTTGATGTTCAACCGCAATATTACAAAATTCTAATACGCCATCAATAAATTCCGACTCTTCAATGCTTCCATACATCCAAGAACGATCGTTTGTCATCCTAATTAGCGTGATTAATTGATTCAAAACAAAATTAATACACAACTTTAAAACATATATACTTAACGAACTCTAACTAACCACAAAATTAAGTAATAATCATTCATTTAACACTAATTAACCCAAATAATAACACAATAGTTTTTAAACTGTCCAAATGATGTTTAATGTAGTAACCATAATTAATATTTATATAAAAACAATAAAAATAAAATCACATTCATAAACTTGGACAACTAATTAACATTCATAACAACAACTCATTCATTTAACCATAAACAACCCTAGTTAAACCTAATTTACAAAATAGAAAAAAAATTACGATAAATTTGAAACTTAAAAACCACACACATTCACAAATAAAATGAAGAAATTACTTAAAAATATAACAAAATATGATATATATGATAAATTTAAAACTTAAAAACAACAACATACACATTCATAAAGTATGACAAATTTAAACCTAATTTACAAACCACACACAAACCACATTCACAAATAATTACTAAATATGCAAATAATTAATTAACAAACCACATTTTTAACTAAATTACTAAATTCGTGAGTTTTGAAGATGAATTTTTGTCTTTCATTTTTGTGATATTAATTGATTTTTATGGGTTAATGACGGTAAAAAAACTAGAATAAAGAGGTGATTTTTAAGGCGACATGTATGTTATTATTATCATTATGCCCCGTACATCCCATTCACATTAAGTTTGA
>NC_080061.1:16218943-16286443 GCF_026212465.1 Amaranthus tricolor
ATATTTATCATGAATTTACCAATTACCATCCTATATCGTTTAAAAAAATTTATTCATTAATTCAAATTTTATGGTATTTCAAAGAAATAATAAATATTAGCTAACTCAAATCTGTGAATGAAGTTAAACTAATAATTTAAAGATAAATTTAAAATATATTAACCATATTTACATTTTAAAGAAATATAAAATTTCGAATCCCAATACCTTTCAAATAGTAGTATTAGATTAACAAATAGAAGTACTAAGATTAGAAGAATATGAAGAAGCCTAATAAGTAGAAGCATGTGCTACCTTAGGGAAAAAATATTGTATATCAAGTGGTCTGACCCTAAATTTTCCGGGTTTGGACTGGATTGGATCGGATCTTGGATTTCATAATTTTTAAGCAACGGAACTGATGCATCCAGTCCGAGCCAATTTCATTTCGAGTTCAATCGGTTGGGGTCTGGATCACTGTTCCAGTCTAATTTTGCACACCCCTAGTCGTAGGTACTCATATTCCCCACCATTCTCCAAAATTCATTCTCCAGTTTTTAATTTTTTTTGTATCGCTAATATTTGATTTCTTTGATATTTATCTTTACAAACTTCTCTATATTTTTCCTCAATCTAGTAAGTCCTCATGTCAGTAACTTTCACATTCCCATACATCAAAATATCTGAACTTTCTTTTTCTTTCTTTTAATTTTTTCATATTCTCATTTTAATGCTCATGTCATTACTTGTTCTCAAATATTCTTATATTTCTTCAATTGAACAAAATTTGTTTGTAATTTTTTATGTTTGTGCTCAAGTCATTAGCACTGCAGTTTTCATATTTGTGTTAGTGTTCATGCCACTAACCTATTAACATTCTTTATTTTATTTTATTTTTGTTTTTCTAATGCTCTTGTCACCAACATTCTTCATGAGTTTTTATTTAGTTATAAATCTTTTCAATTATAGCTTTTCTGTATAAGTCATTTCTTTTAAGGATATTCTCTATGATAACACTTAACTTTTAAGAAATACAAGTGGTAGCAATTCTTAACAAAATTCACAATGTAAAATCTTACTATTGTACTTAAATGAGCAGTAATATTATTACTTAAAATTAAATGTTTTTCATTAAATTGGTTTAAGAAGTAATGATAAATTACTAAAGTACCCTCATTCATCCTCATTATCATTCATCCTTTTCAATTGCATCCTTTTCACTCATGTTCTTCCTTAAGTTTTTAAAGGTCATAGCAAACTATAAATTCTATTCATCCTCTCTTTTCTTCCTCATTTTTACTATTTTTGGCAAAAAATGCTAACTCAAGGTTTCCCTTCTTTGTCGATGGAATACCTATATTCAAAAGTCAACTTAATCGTTTCCTTCTAGCTAGTAAAATGTTTTACACTCTCAGTAAAGTGTTATAATACCAGGTTAGAAATCCATCATTTTAATTTCATTGTCAAAATAAATTTGTAATTGACAAATTAAACAGAAAACATAGTGTAAATTATTAGAGTATATAATATATTCTGGGGCCTTAACCAAAATCTTAAGCCGATGGTTGAGGCCCTAGGATATATTATATACTCTAACATAAATATTTATTGTTTGATTACCTAAATTAGAAGCTTTTAAATTGGTTAAAATTCAATCACACAAACATACCCTTTAATTATACTCAAATTCAAATAATCATGAAAAGTGTAAACGATTCATCAAATCAAATTAGTTAAAGAAAAAAAAACAATAACCTATTGAGAATCACCAAGATCGGTTCTTTCCTTCTGATCATGCTTCTTCAAAAGCTCAAGTCATAAACTTAAAAAAAACGGTTACTCTTTAACATCAAAACAAATCTCAAAAATAAACGAACATTCAAAAAAGAAAGAAACATCTAATTTTAAGAATTAACAACTTTGCATTTGCTTATTTTTCAATTGTATCCAAGGGTTCTGAATTGAATTGCATAAGGGGTTTGAGAATTAAAGTGCCAGCTCACCTTTAGAACCGCATAACAATGGAGGAACGGTGGAGAAGATCAATTAATGAGGATGAATGAAAATGAAATGAATGAGGGTACTTCATTAACTTAGCCTTACTTCTTAAATAAATTTAACGGAAAAACATCTAATGTTAAATAATCATGTTACTGCTCATTTAAGTATAACCGTATGATGTTACACTGTGAAAATTTATTTTAAGAATTGCTAGCATTGACGATTTTAAAAAGTTAATTGTTACTATATAAAATATTCATTTCTTTAAAGATATCCAAAATATTTATCATACTTCTTGTTGTGGTCCTGCGATACTTTCTTCGACTACTCCAAAACAAATACAAATATTTAAATATACATAATGCATTTTATATTTATATTTTTGTAGAACATGTATTCTTACCTATATATACTAACACTCTAATTTTATAAGCTCATGTCTCACTAATCTCTTATTTTTATGAACACTCACTACCTTACTTTTTTGTGAGCACACTTCCTTACAAGCATTTCAAAGTGTATTTATAAACTTGCTTGGTGGGTGCATGTGTTGTCAAGTTTTTCTCATTTGTTTCATCTGAAATTCTCTAGATAACTTATACTTAATGTAGAAATTTTATGCTTAGAATACAATTTTTCTAGATTTGTTTTCAAGATTATCTTACAACACTTTTCTTTTTCTACACTTATGTCCTAATACTTCCATTTTCTCATCACAACACTCGCACAATCCTTGCCCCTATTTTTCATACAGTTCTTCTATAGAGAAAGATTTGAATGAATGTATAACATCGTACCTTACAAGTCACAACCATACCTAGCTTTTGTAAAGGCAGAATTTCAGCACCTAAGTCCCAAAAAAGTTATATGTTGGATCGACCTCATAAACGTCCATCTTTAGTGCCATGTTATATAGGTTACATATGTTGGTGGTGCCGCTCCTGTCGAAGAAGCGCTGCTCTAATGCTAATGTAATGCTTTAGGTGTTAATCATGGTTGTGGGATAATGGTTTATGGGTGTTTGTAGGTGATGGACGTGGCTTTGGGATGATGACAACCTATGAGTTTTATAAACAGCCATGTAAAAATGAACCAAAATATAACATGGAAATTAAGAAGAATGTAATAATATTATATTGGGTAAATGAACAAGAACCATGAAAAGTGAGCTATTCTAGTGATTTAAGCGCTCCCTAAAGTAAACACATTCTTCGCAATGCAAAAGCATAATTATATTCTTCCGCCTCCCCTTTCTTATATCACTAAAACTTGAATGAGACAATCTCATTATTAGACCGTCAATGTGGGCCGGCCCAATTCGCGAATGTAACAGCCCCACATGTTTTCCCTCATTTTTTCATTTTCTAGACATTTATCAATTTTGACCTTAAATATATCAATTTATACTTTAAGTGTATCAATTTCAACTTAAAGTAAACCTTAAATAGATCAATTAAAATGAAAAATTTCAATTATGACCTAAAATTGATCAAGTTCGACGTAAACTGATGAATTTCTACCTAAATATGATTTTTTTCGCAATTTTAGAATGGAGGTAATATAATGTTATTGTTCTATGCTGATTCTCCAACAACAAATGAATGGTATAACACCATCAATAATAGTGTTAAAACATTGCTCATTATAAGTACTCTTATTCGATGCAACATGATGGTTCTAATGGAATAGTGTAACATAAGAGTACTTGTACTCTTTAATTATCGATCAATTATAGAGATAATGAGAACAAGTGTTTGTATTCCCCATTAGAAAGCTGGCATAGCTAATTATAGTTCTGTGCATCTGTTAACAAACCTAAAAAAGAAAACAAAATGAGAACACATTAGCGGTTTAGGTGATGCCATGCCATCCATTCAAAGTACATATTGCTTTGGCCAAAACTATTAAAGGATCAAATTATGTGTATAGTAGCCAATGAAAGATATACTTTCCGCTCAATAAACATACGAAGCAATTCGCCATTGACAAAAACTGCAGGACTTAAGGTATCCATATTCTGTAAACGCATGACATGTGATAAGAACACACTTCACTTCAAAGCCTAATCATTTTCAATATAGAGAGGTAGACATAATGGAACAACAATGCAAGTAACAGGTACATATTTCTCTAGATTACAACCCAAAGTTAGTATAAAACCTTCTGTATAAAAATTAATAACATTTCTTTGGTTTTAGTAACATATAATAGGGCAATGAGGTAAACCTCAAATTATATGCAAAAACTGCAATTAACTCTATGTTAACTAGCTTGACATTCTCTCAGCATGATAGCTCAGATATAGAGATTGTTAAATGTCAAGGACTAATCAAACTAGCCAAAAACATTCAAGTCTCCAACCATACTATAGCCGCCAAGAATATTCTTTATAGCAGGGGAAAACCATCTTCCTACCTAATACACTTGAAAGAACAACATATCTAATTCATTACCCCAAAAAAGATGGTCATTTTGGGAATATGAATGTTTCAAAAGATTGTCAAATCTTCCTGCAATAGAGTTAAAATTTTTGGTTTTCCTGATATATATTTCATATGAATAATAACTAAAAGTCTCTTTGACTATTTGGGAAACGATAAGAATGCCATTTAATATAAAAAAAATTAGACGAAGAAGTAGCAGAGCTTCAAAAAGGTCTCTAAAAGAGCCACAAATACAATGACTTGTGCATAAGTCAGCATAACCTGCATTCTACAGAAGTGGTAACCTTTGAGAAGTGGCCAACTTCCATCAAAAAGATGGGCATTTTCACTGGTACTGCAGCATGTTAGAAACTTTAATGTTTTATACCATAGAAATAAGACAAATTTAATGAGACAAACTAAAAAGAAAAATAGAGTAAATTTCATATTAGAGAGGTAGTATTATAATATGAATCTGGAGTTAGGAATAAACTAAACACTAAATTGTACTCTTGGAGTCTTGATGTTTAATTTCTGAAAGTAAATACAAAAAGAAAGAAAGTGAAAACAAAGATGAAAGGACATGAGCAAGTTGAGCAAGTTGTAAATTGCAAAACAAAAAACTAGATATGTACTCATCGATCCTCAGATCCTTTTTTATAAAAACTGAGGTTCTACAATAAACCAGTCAGTCAAGGTACTACTTCTACTTACATTTAAAATAACTAGTACTACTACTTTCTTTGTCGTATTTAATTCGCACATCTTTTATAGATACATAATATTATAACTTGTAGTTCATAAATAAGACATATAACAAGTATGGTAAAAAAAGTATGTGAATGAGTTTATGAAGAACGAGTTCATAAGAAAATTGTAAAGAACGTAGGCTGTCAAAAGGAAAAATAGAGCAAAATAAATGAGATAACTCAAAATAAAAACCGAATACAAAATAAATGGTCTAGAAGGAGCATAAAACTGCCCTTATTTTGAGGGAGAGTTGGTGAAATTGCCAATATCACCTTAAATATCTATTTTTCTATAATTAAATTAGAATTTCTTCAATAATTCAGCCTGAAACTCTAGTCTCTCCGTATTCGACATAGCCATAGGTGTCTTATTTGAAATTTTTATTTATAATAAAACTAGAAATATTACGAGATGAATAAAAAATGTATTAACACATGTGCCGAACTGGGTCACGTGGGACACTTAAGGTTGAACAAAGGAGTACAGTAGTACTTTGTTTCAAAATGAGGAAATACAGCAAGTTTACCTATAACCAAAGGCTATAAATTAGTAGACTGTGTTTCAGATCTTGCAAAAGACGAGACAATCAATAAATAAATACTCTGGTCAGTCCTAATTTAGTGTTTAATTTTATGTAGTCATTTTGTAATACCATATAACATTGATGTTTTATACCATCATATCGTGTAGCATTCTCAATTTCCACACAAAATTTTACTCTATCAAATCACTCATATAACCTATTGTGGTTCAACGCGGCGAAGAAGCTTGATCACTCCACCAAAGTATAAAATTTGGTTTTCAATACCAATTTACCAAGTCTTCAGACTACGAATCGGGATCAAGGGAAAATTGGGAAATTCATATCAAATTTAAGGCCTTAGGTAACACGATCAAAGGCCATATTTATCAATCCAGTTACAAAACCTCCATAACATACAACACATGAAGATCCAAATTATTTGTTTCGGCTTTCGATTGGCATGTAATTTTTCATACAAATTTTAATTGTTTGATTAATATTGATTATCGAGCTTAGAATTTGACAATTAAGTCAAATCAAGATGACAAATTGTAATTGCATTGTCGCATCCTACGAATGAATAAATTCCTTGTCTTTGTAATCCATTTCTTCTCAACCATCGACATCTATCTTCATCCATAGCAACAAACAATTAGCGCAGAAAATCAGGAAGAATAATACCATTAAGAATCGCAAAAATCAATCAATTAAACAATAAAACATCATTGGGAAAAAAATTATACACGATTCATAGTGAAACAACTGTCAATAAAGAGAAAGGGCAGACATATTCAACAAATAAATATAATTACGAATGAAAAATGAAATTAGTGATATGGGATTCGAGAATAAGTATTGGAATTCTAACCTCGAGAAGAAAATTATCAGGAGCCGATTGGGAGAATATTAGAAATGAAGAAATGAAGAAGAATGTAGGGTTTTTAAGTTTCTTCGACAAGTGTTAAATTTTCCTGCTGATGTTTCTCCATTTTCTCGCTCCTGGTGTATACGTAGCTAAAAGAGGTATTTTTAAACACAAATTATTGTGACAAACTTCTTTAATTGGGCTGACTCATTATATACTTTTTATAATATTATAAGTTGGCATTAGGAATGATGTAAGTAGACATTTAAGATATTGAAAGTACGCATTAAGAATATAGTAAGTAACCATTAAGGATAATGTAATTTGGCATTACAAATACAATAAGTAGGTATTAATCTTTGATGGGTTGGGCTTAAGTTACGTCTCCCAAAGAGATGGTTTCTCCAAAGACTAGCTGATTTTCAAATATATAAATTCCACTTGGTAACCCCGAGGTTTTGGGTTTCCACGTGGCAACCAAAACTTTAAAAAAATCCACGCGGTAGCCCTGAGATTTACCAAATTGTTCCACCGTGACATTTTTGCACATAAAACGTTAGCAAACGTTAATTTCGAAGCTTTAAGGCTGTTGTGTGCTTATTTATGCGACTCACCAATTCAAATGCATCAATTTCAACCTTCTTCCCCTAAAATATAAACCCTAACTCTATCATCTTTCACTCAAATCATATTTTTCCCCAAATCCAAAGATGAGTTCGGGTATATGTTTTGGCGGAAAAGGTTGAAATTAGTGGCATTTGAAATAATGAGTCGCATAAATAGGCCTACAGCAGCCTTAAAGCTTTGAAATTAACGTTTGCTAACGTTTGATGTGCAAAATCGTTTATCCTTCATTTTAAATAACTCTTCCATTATCTATCTAAAACACATTATTCTACTTTACTTCATTATAGTGATGATTTATCCATTACTTCTCAAGTAATTGCACACAAGAATTAGGTGATTTATTAAACTTTAGAAACGTGGTGGCATTTCGCACATTAGAGATACTTAATAATAGATGTGTTCAATGGGGTTATTGGGGTTTTGGGTCACGTATTTCGAGTCAATTTAAAATCAAGTCTTGTATCCACATTGATTTTTACATAATTATAAATCTATGTTTTAAGTTTGGTCAAAGGAGGATTCGTTTTTTGGTGTCTTGGCGAATTTCAGGTCATTGCATTTATTTTGAAAACTTTTACTCATTAAATACGTTCTTAAGACAAAGACTTTTTCTCAACACACCAAGAATCTAAATTGCAGCTTTTAATTTCTTCCTTGTTCTTTGATACTTTTTGTACCATTTGATTTGGTACTCTTTTCTCCAATATTTTTGAACAACAGCCTTTATGTTTACAAGTTTTTTAAACTACATCGTGAATTATCATTTTTTTGAACTATAACTTTCATAGTTCAAAAAGTGACATCATTACAGTAATGTCCTGGAATTTGGTTACTTATGCCCAGAATACCTTTTGACTTTTTTAAAATCTTTCAACCAACCTCTTCACAACCACCACCACCACCACCCATCAGCATAACTCAATCTCCTCTCCATCATATTCTCTCACCTCCACCTCCCTCTTATTGTTCTTTTTCCCCAATAATTTAATAAATTCACACATTATTGTCACTACTTATAAACACAATAACAAAATCCCAAGTTAACACAATGTCCCTTATTCGTGCCTACATTGTATCCTAGTTCAATATCTCTTAAGATAATCACCAGATAATCGCACTCAAAATCACCTAACACAAATCAACAAATGACAACAAGCATGCGAGTTCAAGATGGAAGTAAGAAGAAATGAGTGCAGGACCTCGAAATCATCTAAAAATGGAAAAGTTTCTCCAAAATCTACCATTTAATGAAGGTAATCAAATCAAAACTTGTAAATGTTATTTCCATTGGATATTTTTCCTGTATGGTTTTGCAGAACAATTAATCAAAGACTTAATCTCCTGATTAGTGATTGATCAAGAGCTAAGTGCTGGTGGGGACTTGTCTTTACTGCCTTGCCAAGTTATGCATTAAGATCACTCGAGAAGATGATTGTTCCTTCAAAAAGCAACAAAGCATTTGTAAGGCTTGGAATGTTTTTCTAGGAACCCACTCCGACGCCGAAGTCAGTATCAGTGTAAAACAAGTCCTAATAGGTCCTTCCAGGAGCATTGTGGAAGCAAGGTGGATTACTACTTAGGACTTATTTAGACATGAGGTCTTTGTGTTTAATCATTTCAGGTATTATCTTGAAGATTAATCAAGACAATTGTAATCACTTTAGATTTATGGCATTGTTATTAATATCCTTCTAAAAATCAAAGTGGGTCCTTGAGATTCAGTTATAATAACTCCTTAGCAATAAATTACTTTGAGTTCTTTTGTCTTTCTATCTCATTTATGTGCTCCTTGATATGTGTTTATAGCTCATGATTGTGAGTGTAAAACATTCCTTTGATACTTTACTAATCTCCAAAATTATCTGCATGCCATTGCGCTTATCTTTGACGTGTCAATCCCTTAATTACTCTATTGAATTTTCCTTTCTTTTCTATAGTACTCTTAGCTTCTCTTTCAAACATGTGTCCCACTATCTCATAATGACCCTTTATAATGGACAAGTGTCCTCTAACTGCACGTGAGCTTCCCATGCACTAATATTGCCACATACGTACACTGTCATCTTGACCTTCCTAGATGGATGTTGCCAGATGACTATCAAATCTGAATAATTCTTCCCAGATTAGTATTAATTTAACCTTCTCAGACAGGCTTTTATCACAATTACTCATGGTTAATCTTTTACGTACACAATTTGCCCCCCTAACCTTCTCAGACAGTCTTTTATCATAATTACTCATGGTTAATCTTTTACGTACACAATTTGCCCCCCCTCCCCTAACCTTCTCAGACAGTCTTTTATCATAATTACTCATGGTTAATCTTTTACGTACACAATTTCCCCCCCCCCCCCCCCCCCCCCCCCCCCCAAGACCTATAAGTTCTATCTCAAGAATTTATGGGTCTGTCTTGAAGTTGAACTCAGATTTAAAAACTTACACTTTCCAAAATTCATGTAAAAATCAAGCAGACTTTTCTTCATTATTCCTTCATCTTCAGTATCTGGCACAGGTTTGAACTGGCTGCCTTTTCTCTCGAACAATTTTTATAGTATCCAATTTTCTGGGACGTTTAGGAGCAAATCTTCATTTTTCAAATTTCTAGCAACATGCAAAATCTGGGTACCTTTGTCCCTTCCCTTTTTCTGGGAAAGTTTAAAAACTTCTTTCATCAATTTTTCTGACTGTTTTCTATTTGGAGCAATTTTCAGGAAAATTGCTGAACACACTTCGGCCGCTGCAATACTCTTTCATCATTATCCCTACTTGATTTTATTGACATTAAATACACATCTAATCATTGTTCCCTACACCTATGAATTTGAATATTTGGCGGTTTTATCTTGACGGTTGATCTTCCTTCTCAACTTATTTTGTTTCTTGGCGATTGATCTTCCTCTTTTAGATTTCCTAATGATTTCCCTGCCTATAAATATTCTTATACTTGCATTTATTTCGATTTACACTTTCCTAAAATTTTAATTACTCTCAAACATTCTCTGATTTCATCTACTGCAAACTCTGTCTTACAAACCCTAACTTCTCCTTTCATTCTCTTCAAACAAATATTAACCATGGTTTCTGCAAAGACTTCTCTTCGTGACATGACTTTCGACTTCAACAAAGAATTAACCGATGCACTAGTTTTTGAATTTCTCTTTTTTATGCAACTTGAAGCATTAGCTCACGAACCTCCAACTGATTGGAGTATGAAACCTGATGGCTGGCCGCACCTATGATGGACTGACCCAACTGTTCCCCCTTCTTTGGAGGGTCTTAAAGGCATTCACTTTACACCCCTTGATGTTGAAGGCTCATCTGACACGATGAAAAGATTTCTGACCACCGGGCTAACCTCTGAAACCCTCAATCAGATGGTAGAGGGAAGAGCCTAGTTTGTTCAAGAAGACTATTGCCATATCCCAAAAGAAAGGGATACTGGTGCCGATTTGGTGAAGAAGGGATGATGGCCCATGAATACATCATCTCTGAAACCAATGAAGAGGACATTTTTGTTCCAGTTTGTATATACCATTCTTCTCCTAGATTCTTTGTCATTTCCATCTTTCCCTCAACCAACTTCTCCCTCAAGCTACCAGGAATATTATGTCCTTTATCTGGACCTGTGTATATATGAAACTTCCCTTGACTCTTAACCTTTTTAAGAGTCTTTTAAAATTAGATGAGAATAAAATAAACCCTTTATTACAATTTCTTCAATAAACGGGGCCATGGTCGTCTACCCATAACTCAATGACCTCAAAGAATATAAAGATAAATCATCTGGGTCAGAGCGCCTAAGACGCTTGGCCACCGCTTCAGATACATGCCTCCGGTTTTCTGGAGTGAATTGAAAACCAAAGAAACTCTAGGGCTGCACGAGATTCTTCACCTTTCTAGAAGAGAAAGACACGATTTTTTGTATTTTATTAAACCTAAAGATAAGAATCTACCTTCTGGGTAGATTCCACACGCTGCAATTTTCTAGCAGGACATGTGTTTGTCCCTGGTTAAGATATCTTCCTGTCTGACTCCTGGTATGATATTGATCTCTTTTATTTGCCTGATTTCGATGATGATTTTCTTTTTTTTTTTTACTCACGTTTTTTGTTTCTTTTTTACTTTTCCAGATCAGGCAAGCGATACGGTTTTTTCAAAGACTCTGGGTATTTCTCCCTAGGGGAAAAATTAAAACCTCCTCCATGGTCTCCATGAGTTGACAATATAGCTAACAAGTATCTATACAGGATGAAGGTTAGTTGTCCCCTTATCCTCCTGCCAAAAATGAATACAGGGATCTTGAGACCTGGGTTGATCCTCATCCAAATGTCTTCCAGGTCTCATATCCCTTTATTGGTGGTGGTTTAAGAAAGCGCAAATCTAGGGGCCCTACTGCTGCTGACCAAACTGGCCCTTCAAATAAGGCTCCAGTCAAGAAGAAGAGGAGCCTAAAGAAGAAGAAAGAGGCTGATGTTTCCTCTTTCCAATCCTGGGAAGGTGATGTTCTCCCTATTCTGGTTACACTTTGTGCCTATCTACCTCCTAGGAGTTCACAAGTTATTGTATTGCTCCCAGGTCAAGACTTAGGTGGTTGTTTCCTTGTTGAATGAAATTTCATTAATCTTTTTTCTATTTCCCTGATATCTGACTTGTCTATCATTTTCCCAGCAACTGTCAGCACTACTGCTACTGAAGTTGCCCCTGCTGAGGACGCTCCTCTGAAGCCTATCCAGGAGGAGATCGTTGAGGAATCTGAAACCGCTCTTGAATCTCCATCTGGGGCTCAAGATGTTGTTGAGGATGTGAACTCTCCATCTCCATCCGCTTCTCTTAGATACTCCAACATATTCTCTTTCCCAGCTGATGACGTTGTGGATAAGTTTCTTCAGGGAGCTAATACAGGTATTGGTTTTTATTTCCTGCTTTCATCAAGAAACTTGTTACCTTCTAACATCTTTACTAACCAGATTTCATTTACATTTGTTTCATTTTTTTTTAGCTGTTGAGCACGCAAATTCCTCAGTGGTATTTCCTACCAATGAAGTCACCCAGACGGTGGACGATGAAACAACTAAAATTTTTGTTGAGCCCTCTGTTCCGGTGGCTGAGATAAGGTGATCACCTCCCACCAATTTGGGTATATGGACATCATGGCCAATGTTGGGAAGTTTCTAGAAGGCCCACATCATGATTTTGATGAGGTAACTGGAGCCATACTCAAACTTCATACTTGACTTTTCTTGTCTTCAACTTTGCTAACTGTATCTATCTTGCACACAGTTCATTAATTCCAGATTCTCTAAGTTGGGTTCTCTAGTGAAGAAGGCATACTAATAATCCTAGCACGTCGTTAGTACTAAAAGCCTAGTTATACAAACAATATTTATAATCACCCTGATACTACTACAACGAGTGTAATGGTAAGTCGGGGGTCGAACCACAAGCACAAGGGATGCTAGACTAAAGACTTGGTGTGGGAAGGTTATATGGAAGGTTGGTTGGTGGGTGAACTTAACTAATAACAAGAATAAAATGCGAAACTCAATAATGAAAGAAAAGCGGGGAGTAGACTATGTCCACCCTAGGATGGTCTATTGGAGATAAAGATAAGCTAGGTCAAAGGAGTTCGAACGATAATCAATCAAGAAACTCTAGATATCGAGAGAAAGTTGGTGACCGTATAAGTCACACGAACGACCTATAATCGCCCTATGTCTCTCTAGGAGTGGCAGGACAAGATTCCAATCAAATATCTTTCAATAACCATCATCAACCTCAACCCTAATCCTCAACATTAAAGACAAGACCAAACATAGGGTTTCTCTAACCTAAAACCTCTAAAGAAACTACTCTAACATACTAGAGATAAAAGCAATAAACAAGGAAAGCATTAGAGAAATTGAAGAACATGAAAGCATTAAATCTAAACTAAGAAAGCATTAAATGAAAGCATTAAAGGAAAGCAATAGAAGAAAGCAATAAAGGAAAGCAATAAAGACATCAAAGCATCAAAGAAATAAACTTACATAAATGAAGTGACATGAAAGTAGATAGAAGCATAAATGAAGAATAACAAATCTACACTAGGGAAAAAAGTAAAGAAGAGCAATGAAAAAATGATGTTCTAGAGTGAGGTACAAAGGCACTCAAACTAGGCATCCCCCAAAGCATTCTTGGGGTTTTACAAAAATGAGGGGTATTTATAAGCTAAGAAACAAATGGGCTAAAATGCCCTAAAAGCCCTCGGAGGTCGATTTGCGAAGAAAAGAAATCGCGCAGTCTGGGGCTTGAATTCGGGCGAATGAGACCATGGTTCGCCCGAATAGAGCCTCATTCGACCGGATGGAGGTACATTCGGTCTTTCTAGTCCGTTTCAGCATCAAACTTGAGCATCACATCACTATTCGCCCGAATCTATTGGGCATTCGCCCGAATCAATTCCATTCGCTCGAATGGTTCTTCAATTCGCCCAAAATAGTGACTTTCTATGCCAATACTATCACGTAGCAGCTCCATTCACTTGAGCAGACCCCCATTCAACCGAATGGGAGGTTGAATGGCTTGAATTCCATGCCAAACCATGTCTTTGAAGGTCCGGAAGGTCCTTGAAGTTTGCAAGGCTCTTGGTTGTGACTTGGATTGCTTGGAGAGGGTTCCATATGCGTGTCTAATCTTCGATCAAAGCATCAAAGTCTCGTACGCCACGTAAAATACCTTGAAATCTCCGAAAATAACTGAAATTACCTCAAAACACCATGGAGACAAGAGCAAGGTAAAATCATGCGTAAAGTGTGTAAAAGCATTCTGAAATGCGAGACTCAACACTACAATGAGGAGATAAATGTGCTCTAAAAACGAGCACATCACATACCATTTTGATCTTCAGAATCTTCGCCAAAAAAATCAAACTCAAGAAGCTGAGATTAACACTCTTCTGGCTGAGGTGGAGAGTCTTAGAGCTAGGAACCTGGTACCGGAGTCTGATTTATCCTCTCTTGTAACTGAATCAAAGGGCCTAAATGAGAAGATTCAACTCTTGAAATCTGAGCTGCTTTCTCACCAGAATGAAATAAATAACTAGAAGGGTAAAACCCAATTTTTGGAGACTGAGCTCAGAACCCAACTTGAACTGATGACTGCCAAAGATGTCAGGATCTTGACTCTAGACATTGGGCTCACAAAGGCTTAAAAAATAATAAGTGAGCTTGTTGGCCTCTTAAGGTTTTGATGATGACTTCACTTTTAAATAAACAAACATATTTTTAGAGATTGTTTTGTAGGTATATATCCGATTTAGTTTGAATCGTTGATGAAGCCTATGACTTGGTTCGTGGAAGATGTACATGTCTTAATATGTCCAAGATGTTAGATAAGTGTTATAATGTTCAAAGTAGACGTACAGTCTACTGTTCCTAAAATGAACATTCTGACTGAAGTTGAAGCTGGAGACAGTACGATGTTCCTACGTAGCAGGTCTGGAGACTTTCAGTACCAGTTTCAATCTCATCTATTAGCTGATAGGGTTAGAACCAAGGAAACAAAATTCCAGTAGCTTCATGCATTCCCACCCTAAGGGCCCAATACAAAGCATCATCTGGCCAGGGAACTGTTACTTCTGAACCTTCTGCCTCGACGACTCCTCCAGCCTGCTAATCAAGAACTTTTATTTTTTTATCTCCTAGAAGTTTCAAAAATTTTGTTGTATATTGAATACTTCCAGTTACTCGTAATTTTATTTTCTATTGAATGAATGAACATTTGACTATCTTGATCATTTTTCACTTTACAAACTTTTCATCAGTTGATAATACTTTCGTATATTCATCTCCATAACTTGAAGAGATTTATAACTAAACAACTCACATGAGTTGAAGAAGTATCTGAACAAATAACTCACAAGTCTTTTCTGAATCTCTTCTTGCCAGATAATCTTCAATCAAGTTAGGTCATTGTTTTTGTAACCCAAATGAATCATATCTCAAACCATAACCTCTAAAAGGGTGTCACAAGGTCTAAACTTAACTATAAAAGCTAATATGGAGAAGAAATAGCAAAATTACAGTCCCAAATATTACCAGAATCTACATAAGTCCCAAAATTCTACTATGTACCACATGGTCTTTATAACAACTATCCAACCAAACCAAAAGGTACAGTTGAAAGTAAACGACTTAAAAACAGCATCAGATCTAAATCTTTATGTGCACAAGGAATCTAGTTGAGAGGAGTCCCACAGCTTTAAGGCTATGTAACATTCGGGTGAGGTTAGTCGATATCTCAATGGCAATTTATCTCAAAGCAGGGAATAGAGAACAAAGTGTCACTCTACTCCATCAATGACCGACCCTCGAGCCTGATCCATCGACTCATATCACAAACATAACCATCACAATTATCATAGCCTTTATCTCAATAGAATTTTGATTGAACAAGAGTTTTAACAAATATTATTTTTTAATTATATAGCTCAGCCAAACCCTTTTCAAGGGGCTGCAGCAATTCACCAAAAATGTGGCTTCGAGGAGTCAAGAAATAGAAGGGCTCGTCAATGAAGTTGTCTCCTGAAGTATAACAATGATCACAATATCACCACGGTGCATTTTAATGACTAACCCTAATATATAACTAATTACATCTCATCCTAAGGCCGTAATATAACCAAGATTCTATTCTAATAATACAATATCCAATGCGTAGGAGTTACACATAATAACCAAAAGAAACCAAGGTGGCATAATGCTCATACCCTCATGTATTTTTCTCAATCTAAATCCTTTTTTCCTGGCATTTCAAACCGCTATAATTGCACATTTTCAAATTCTTAATTCAATATGCCATAAAGACTTTAGCCAAAAGCTTAGGATTGTCCTCATTCTCTTAAAATTACCAATATCCATAATTCTCTAAATATTTGTATTTAAACAAAAGCAACATATATACGATTCCACAACCAATTATTCTAAAAGAATTATTAATGCATTCAAGAACTTTGAATTATCCATTATATTACCAATAACAAACATTTTCCACCAATTTCTTAATTAAAATGTCCATCATTTTCATTCTAATCATTAAGATTCGTCCAACTTTAATAGAATCATTAAGATTCAAACAAGAATCGGGAGGAAGAACAATAATGATGGCTTGTTGCTCTAAAGAACCCTGGTAAAAGAGCAAAGATGAATTATGTTATTTTATCAGAAATTCAAAGGCTACTTGCAGGGGAAAATGCTTTTTAATAACCTTAATTGTTCTATGAATTTCTACCTAAATATGATTTTATGAATTTCTACCTTAGCTGTTATTTTATGAATTTTTACCTTAATATGATTTTTTTTTTCAATATTTCAGAATGAAGGTAATATAATGGTTTTGCTCTATGGTTGAATCTCAAACAAGAAATGAATGGTATAACACCATCAATAATAGTGTTAAAACATTGCTCATTATAAGTACATTTATTTAATGCAATATGATGATTCTAATGGAATAATGGAACATAAGAATACTTGTACTCTTTAATTATCAATCAATAATAGTGGTATTGCTCTTCCCCCAACAAATTTCAGATTATAATGGACGTTGAAATATAGTTGTAGGTGTAATGTTTGCTAACCTTGGATGTGAAGGTGGAAGAAGTGTCGATTTTTAATTATGTTTGCCAAGTGATTCAATGAATGCTCTTGGAATTGACCAAGAGCTCATAACTTCTAAAAAATTTCAATTTTGATCTAAGAATGATCAATTCAAAACTTTGATTAATTACGATCAGTTATAACTTATAAAAAAAATTCAAATTTAACCTTAAGTGTATCAATTATGACCTTAAATAGATCAATTATTGAGCGCACATTGAGAAAAAAATTATATTTAGGGTGATTAAGCTATTCGTCTCATATTGAGACTGTCTCGTGCTGTTCTTATACATACATCATATTGAATTAATTTTCCCCTCTTCTTTGTTATATATACATGAAATGGATTGACTTCCTAGCAAAAAACAAAGTAATAATTAATTAAAATTGAAGACTCAACTCTCTTAAATGATGATAATTCAAAACACATATTAATTAAACAAATAAATTAAGTAATTATATTTAGTTGTTTAAGTTGGTCTAAAATCATATTGGATATAAATTTTATAATTGATTTATATGTTTAAGTTTGAAGTATTGAAATATGCTTAAATAACTTAAGTTTATCTTAAGGTTAAATTTATAAGTGTTGAAATTAGTTTCGAAGTCTTGAAGATGATTGTGTTTATAATGAGGTTAGTTTCGTAAGTATCTTTGAAATATTTTAATAGATCAAGGTTTATTAAAAATTATCTTTGAAATTTTTAAAAGGTTAAATAATATTGAAATTAATTTTGTTTATACGTTCATTATTAACGTTTGAATATTTGAATTTGAATTTAAAATATGTGCTTGAAATAGTTGAATGATTAAATATTCATAGTACAAGCTAAACACGTTTTTTTAATCAAGTACACATTAAGATTTGAATTTCAAATATGTTGTTAAGCTATTTAAAGTGTTTCCTATAAATAAGATGGTAATTTAAATTAATATAAAAAATAGGAAATGACTATTTGAATTAATACTTAAAATAGGAAATGAAAATTTAAATTAAGGGATATTTCATGATATACCACTGAGTTTCTTCGAAATTCACCATATACCACACGAAATGTTTTAATTCACCATATACCATTGAGTTTACATCCGTTAGCACAGAATACCATTAATGACAACTGTCGTCTGTATGCCGTTTGTGGTAAATTACCAGTATGCCCTTAAGCATTCTCTCTGCTCAATAAAACCCACAACCAATCCTTCCTCCTTCATCACAATCTCAATCTTTCAAAAAATTCCGAATTCAAAACTCCAAAATCCCTCCAATAACGGCTCGTACTAAGCAAACTGCCCGCAAATCTACCGGAGGAAAGGCTCCAAGAAAGCAGCTAGCAACAAAAACTGCTCGGAAATCGGCACCAGCGACTGGAGGAGTGAAGAAACCTCACAGATTCAGGCCTGGAACTGTAGCTTTGAGAGAGATTCGTAAGTATCAGAAGAGCACTGAACTTTTGATTCGTAAGCTTCCATTTCAGAGATTAGTGCGAGAAATCACTCAAGATTTCAAAACGGATCTTCGTTTCCAAAGTTTTGCGGTAGCTGCTCTTCAGGAAGCTGCTGAAGCTTATTTGGTTGGATTGTTTGAGGATACTAATTTTTGTGCTATTCATGCTAAGAGAGTTACTATTATGCCTAAGGATATTCAGCTTGCCCGTAGGATTCGGGGTGAGAGGGCTTAGATTTTGATTTTTGATTGTAATTTTGGTTAGCATAGGTATTTTGAAAATATTAGTAATGCTTTATACATGCTCTGTATGATTATGATTATCTGAAGGATTATTAGTAATGCTAATTTTGTCTATCATCGCTCAATTATTGTTATTACTACCTTACTAGTAATCTGCTGGAGTTTTGATTTGATATGAACAACAAATCTCCATTATTTTGTGTACACAAGTCTTGCAAACCTAAGTTTGAAATCAGCAAATTTAGTTAGAATCCCATTGATTCAAACACAATTGAATAAAAAAGGAAGAATCTCAAGCCAACCATTATGGGGAACGATTGTGGAAGCTTGAATTTAATTTTGTTGATGATAAATTCAGAAATTAAAGAGAAATTAGTATCTTCTCGATGAGGAGAGAGACAGGTAAATGGAGGAATTCAATGGAGAGAACCCTAGAGGAAGGAAGTGTTGACGGCACACTGACGGCAGTTTTCATTAATGGTATTCTGTGCTAACGGACGTAAACTCAATGGTATATGGTGAATTAAAACATTTCGTGTGGTATATGGTGAATTTCGAAGAAACTCAGTGGTATATCATGAAATATCCGTTAAATTAATGCTTAAAATAGGAATTAATTTTAATAAGTATTTATACATTGATTAATCTGGTTTTGCTGAGTTTTCAATATCTTGTACGAGTTCTAACGTGGCAGCACAACATTGGTTATTAAAAACAAATTACAACACACAATGACGAAAATAGATGAGCTGTCAGTGCAACGTTAGTTTGAAATAAAGCTCAAGGTCTTGAAGACTGGCATAGAATGATCAGGTCAACAAAATTGAGGGAAGAAGTTTTCTTAATCTACAAGGCTTCATTCCAGAATTAAGAATACACCTCTAAGCACCTCTTCTTACAACTTTCTCTCATTATTAAGATCTAAAATTCTCTAAGAGTTGTAATTCTTAGTTCATCTATCTCTTACAATCTGTAATAGTCTTAAGTGTTTAGAAGAGTTAGATTATCTCATAGATTAATACACCTAACTTTGAATACTTTTCAAAGTGTTCGACATGTAAATCTCTATAGTGAGATTTGGGATTTGCTTTTATTAAGGTACTTGTAATACGGTTCTTCAAAGGGAAGAACGTGGTGTGAGGAGATAGTGAGATACTCTTGTTTGTATTAAAGTCATTAATAAAAGGCGTTGGAATCCTACGGGTTGAAAGACAACCCATAGGCGGGGAGTAGGTTATTTAGAATTGAACCTTGTTAACATATTGTGTATTATTCTCTAAGTTTATTTTCCGCACATACATTATTGTTTTGCAAATTGACTCAAAATTGTCCCAGAGAACAGTTTTGAAAGACCATACTCTCTATTCAGCCCCCCTCTAGAGAGTATTCGACCTCCTATCAACTTTCAAAAATAACAAACTAAACTACTGATTTGAGACACTTCATTCTCAATTGTCAATATCTCTTTCCATCGGTGAGTGATTCCAATTCAAGACTCCTTGATGTTACATAGTCATATTCATCAGTCCTTGAAACGGTTGGAAGATTCATGTTTGGCTTCAATGTTGTAGACTACACAACTTGTGATGTAAAGAAAATGCTTTTAAAACATACTATTAAAATTTAATATACTAAACTAAACGTTCCACTGATTTTCTAGATAAATAGAAGTTGCTTAAGCTTACTAAAAAAGCCGCTATTAGTTCTGTTGTCATTTAGAGCGTATATTGGTCATCGAAAATTAAACTAAATAAATAAATTTGAATATATCCCAAGGTTGCAAAGTTTCTGTTTCGAGCAAAAAGCAGTGTATTTAACGGATAGTGAAACAACTCGCGGCTCACGAGAAAGGAAGGAAAAGCTAATGTTTTGTGGAAACAGCAGGTCGCGGGTCGTGAACTAAGTCGCGGCCCGCGAGTTTCCTACTATTTTGCGGGTTTTCTTTGCAAAGTTAGTTCATCCGTTTCTTTAGTTTTAATGTAACTACTAACGGTGAAATATGGTTCTATTAACCAGATATATTGGGATGGATTGATTGAAAGACATTAGTTCGTGAATCAATCTTGTGTTTCATGCAGTAACATGTTGCTTCGTGAATAGGTGTAAGCTATTCTATAAATATAGAAGGCTTGTGTGGTTATTTTCAATACGCGATTTTTGATTTCTTTTCTTCTCGATCACGTTACATAGAGAACTTGCGATGCTCGATTGTAATTTTCCGTATCTTCTTCCATTTAAGTTTTCCTTACATCGTTCTAAATTCCGTGTGCGAGAAATTTAGTGTAATTCTTTGTATCTCAGAACATATTGTAGTTCACGGATAGTGAAACAACTCGCGGCTCACGAGAAAGGAAGGAAAAGCTAATGTTTTGTGGAAACAGCAGGTCACGGGTCGAGACCTAAGTCGCGGCCCGCGAGTTTCCCACTATTTAGCGGGTTTTCTTTGAAAAGTTAGTTTATCCGTTTCTTTAGTTTTAATGTAACTACCAACGGTGAAATATGGTTATATTTACCAGATATATTGGGATGGATTGATTGATAGACATTAGTTCGTGATTCAATCTTGTGTTTCATGGAGTAACATATTGCTTCGTGAAAAGGTGTAAGCTATTCTATTAATATAGAAGGCTTGTGTGGTTATTTTTGATACGCGATTTCTGATTTCTTTTCTTCTCGAGCAATTTACATAGAAAACTTGCGATCCTCGATTGTAATTTTCCGTATCTTCTTACATTTAAGTTTTTCCTTACATCGTTCTAAATTCCGTGTGCGAGGAATTTAGTGTAATTCTTTGTATCTCAGAACATATTGTAGTTCACGAATAGTGAAACAACTCGCGGCTCACGAGAAAGGAAGGAAAAGCTAATGTTTTTTGGAAACAGCAGGTCACGGGTCGTGACCTAAGTCGCGGCCCGCGAGTTTCCCACTATTTTGCGGGTTTTGTTTGCAAAGTTAGTTTATCCGTTTCTTTAGTTTTAATGTAACTACCAACGGTGAAATATGGTTATATTAACCAGATATATTGGGATGGATTGATTTCTAGAGTTTTTAAGATCTCAAGATTGAGTGCTTTATTCACGAAATCAACGAAATCAAGGGGCATAATTATGATTTTATTAAACTTATGAGTAGAAATGGACACATGGCCTTTAACGTGTCACAGATATGAATTTAATGAATTATTTCATATGTATTACTCCTTCAATTGGTTGGATATATCTGCTTATTTCAATCCAGAAGGACATTAAGGGATATGATCAATTGTAAAGATGTGTGATACTAGGTGTCAATTCAATCCGGAAGGACATTCGCATTGATGTACGAAATGAGTTGGAGATTATGGATCGCGAAAGAAGAAAAGGTTTACACTCTAAATGGGGGAGGATTGTGATCATTTAGATCGTATAATGGTCATCGGAAATTAAATTAAATAAATTAATTTAAATAAATTACTTTGAATATAACATAAAGTTGCAATGTTTCTGTTTTCAGCAAAAAGTAGTGTTCACGAATCGTGAAACAACTCGCGGCTCGCGAAAAAGGACGGAAAAGCTATTTTTTTGTGGAAACAGCAGGTCATGGGTCGTGACCTAAGTCGCGGCCCCCGCGTTTCGCACTGTTTTGCGGGTTTTCTTTGCAATGTTAGTTTATCCATTTTGTTAGTTTTAATGTAAGTACCAACGATTAAATATGGCTATATTAACCAGATATATTGGGATGGATTGATTGAAAGACGACATTAGTTCCTGAATCAATCTTGTGCTTCGTGGAGTAACATGTTGCTTCGTGAATAGGTGTAAGCTATTATATAAATATAGAAGGCTTGTGTGGTTACTTTCGATATGCAAATTATGATTTCTTTTCTTCTCGAACACTTTACATAGAGAACTTGCAATCCTCGATTGTAATTTTCCGTATATTCTTCCATTTAAGTTTTCCTTACATCGTTCTAAATTACGTGTGCTAGGAATTTAGTGTAATTCTTTGTATCTCAGAACATATTTCCGATTTATTCCCAAGAACCGCAGTGGGGAGAAAATGATGTTTTAGCAAAGAGCATCTCGCCTAGTACAAATATCAATTTCAAACAAAATCTTCTTGTTACTTTGTTTGGGATTGAAGTTAAGTTTCTCGGAGTTCTCGGTGGTGTACATAAAGCATATTTCTTGATTTTCATTTGTAATTTGTTTCCTTCTACAAACTTGTAACTTTATTTTATTGTTTATTAAATAAATAAGGTAACATTTAAAACATGTTCTAGATAAACCCACACTACATTGATTAAGTGCTAGAGTAAAAGAACAGGCCGTCAATAGTTAACGAAAGTCCATAACTTAAAGGAACAAGTGTTTGTATTCCCCATTAGTAAGCTAGCATAGCTCATTATAGTTCTGTGCATCTGTAACAAACCCAAAAAAAAAAACAAAATGAGAACACATTAGCGATTCAGGTCATGCCATGCATTCAAAGTACATATTGCTATGGCCAAAACTATGAAAGGATAAAATTATGTGTATAGTAGCCAATGAAAGATATACTTCGTTTGCCGTATGGATTGACAAGATAAAAGAAAAAATTGTATTTGCATTAGTTGAGGTCAGCATACAAAAATTATCACCAAAGTTGGTCAATATCTCAGCACGAAGAGATTGGTTACTGTCTGCTATACCAATAGCCTCAACATATGTGGTAAGTGGCTGAGTTGGTTGTGAGTTCTTAAAGATAACCTGTTGATTATCAGTTGATTTTCCGATTATAGATCCTGCATCTGATTGCATAACCTGAACAACTATGCGAACTTTCCGCCCAATAAACATACGAAGCAATTCCCTATTGACAAAAACTGCAGGAGTTGAGGTATCCATATTTTGTAAACGCATGACATATGATAAGAACACACTTCACTTCAGAGCCTAATCATTTTCATTATAGAGAATTAGACATAATGGAACAACAATGCAAGTACCAGGTACATATTTCTCTAGATTACAACCCAAAGTTAGGATAAAACCTTCTGTATAAAAATTAATAACACTTCTTTGGTTTTAGTAACATGTAATGGGGCGATGGGGTAAACCTCAAATTATATGCAAAAACTGCAATTAACTCTATGTTAACTAGCTTGACATTCTCTGAACGTGATAGCTCAGATATAGAGATTGTTAAATGTCAAGGACTAATCAAACTAGTAAGAAAAATTCAAGTCTCCAACCATACTATAGCCGCCAAGAATATTCTTTATAGCAGGGGAAAACCATCTTCCTACCTGATATACTTGAAAGAACATCATATTTGATTCATTACCCCAAAAAATATGGTTCAAGATACTTTAGCTTCCATTGAGGAATCTTCTGCTAAAAAGGACAAGCAAAATTTTGCATCTCAGATCCCAGCTTTCAGAGTCTAAGTATCTGACAACGACTCAAAGGGGTATCATCAATGTTGCAGAGAGCGACAAAAACTGGTTGAGGGAGCAGATATCAGCTCTGGAAGCTAATGTGGCAAAACTGGAGACTAAGAAGAAGCACCTAAAAGCTCAAGAGAAAGAAGGCAACTGAATATTTCCAGTCCTAGTTTCAATCTCATCTAGCAGCTGATAGGGCTAGAACTAAGGAGGGCTCTCTCTGGCTTGCAATGAATGAAATTTTTACTGCTTATCCTGACCTGGAATGGTCTATGATTGAACCCTTCTTGACTCCAGAAACTCCAGTCGCTTCATGCATTCCCACCCTAATGGCCCAATACGATACATCATCTAGCCAGGGAACTGTTACTTCTACTTCTTCTTCCTCGACGACTCCTCCAGCTAGCTAATGAAGAACTTTTATTTTTTTATCTCCTAAACGTTCAAAAATTTTGTTGTATATTCGATACTTCTAGTTACTCGTAATTTTATTTTCTATTGAATGAATGAACATTTGACTATCTTGATCATTTTTCACTTTACAAACTTTTCATCAGTTGATGATACTTTCGTATATTCATCTCCATAACTTGAAGAGATTTATAACTAAACAACTCACATGAGTTGAAGAAGTATTTGAACAAATAACTCACAAGTCTTTTCTTAATCTCTTCTTGCCAGATAATCTTCAATCAAGTTAGGTCATTGTGTTTATAATCCAAACGAATCATATCTCAAACCATAACCTCTAAAAGGGTGTCACAAGGTCTAAACTTAACTATAAAAGCTAATATGGAGAAGAAACAGCTAAATTACAGTCCCAAATATTACCAGATTCTACATAAGTCCGAGATAAGTCAACAGAACCAAACTATTAAAAAATTTTACTATAGACCACATCGTCTTTATAACAACTATCCAACCAAACCCAAAAGGCACATTTGAAAGTAAACGACTTAAAAACAGCATCAGATCTAAATCTTTATGTGCTCTAAGAATCTAGTTGAGGAGTCCCATAGCTTTAAGCCTATGTAACTTTAGGGAGAGGCTAGTCAATATCTCAATGACAATTTACCTCAAAGTAGAGAATAAAGAATAAAGTGTCACTCTACTCCATCAATGACCGACGCTCGAGCCTGATCCATCGACTAATATTACAACAAAACCATCACAATATTCATAGCCTTTATTTCAATAGAATTTTGATTCTACAAGAGTTTTAACAAATATTATTTTTTAATAATATAGTCCGGCCAAACCCTTTTTAAGGGGCTACAACAATTCACCAAAAATGTGGCTTCGAGGAGTCAAGAAATAGAAGGGCTCGTCGATGAAGTTGTCTCCTGAAGTATAACAATGATCACAACATCACCACGGTGCATGTTGATGACTAACCCCAATATATAACTAATTACATCTCATCCGAAGGGCGTAAGACAACCAAGATTCTATTCTAATAATACAATATCCAATGCGTAGGAATTAGACATCATAACCAAAAGAAACCAACGTTGCATAATGCTCAAACCCTTATGTATTTTTCTGAATCTAAACCCTTTTTTCCTGGCACTTCAAACCACTATAATTGCACATTTTATCATTTTTAATTCAATATGCCATAAAGACATTAGCCAAAAGCTTACGATTGTCCTCATTCTGTTAAAATTACCAACATTCATAATTCTCTAAATACTTCTAATTTAAACAAAAGCAACATATATACGATTCCACAACCAATGATTTCCAAAAGAATCATTAATTCATCCAAGAACTTCTTATTATCCATGATATTACCAATAACAAACATTTTCCACCAATTTCTTAATTAAAATGTCCATCATTTATTTTTTTTTTTAATGCTCTTGTCACCAACATTCTTCATGAGTTTTTATAGCTTTTCTGTATAAGTCATTTCTTTTAAGGATATTCTTTATGATAGCATTTGACTTTTAAGAAATACAAGTGGTAGCAATTCTTTAAAAAATTCACAATGAAACATCTTACTATTGTACTTAAATGGACAGTAATATTATTACTTAAAATTAAATATTTTACATTCAATTGGTTTAAGAAGTAACGATGAATTACTGAAGTAGCCTCATTCATCCTCATTATCATTCATCCTTTTCAATTGCAACCTTTTCACTCATGTTGCTCCTTAAATTTTTAAAGGTGATAGCAAACTATAATTCTATTCATCCTCTGTTTTCTTCCTCATTTTTACCGCTTATGGCAAAAAAAATGTTAAACTCAAGGCTTCCCTTCTTTATTGTTGTAATACCTCTATTTAAAAGTCAACTTAATTGCTTCCTTCTAGCTATTAAAGTATTTTAAACTCAGTAAAGTGTTATAATACTAGGTTAGAAATCCATCATTTTAATTTCATTGTCAAAAAAAATTTAAAAATGAAAAATTAAACAGAAAACACAAAGTGTAAATTATTAGAATATATAATATATTCTAGAGCCTCAACCAAAAGCTTAAGCTGATGGTTGAGGCTTCAGGATATGTTATATACTCTAACATAAATATCTATTGATTGATTACCAAAATTGGAAGCTTTTAAATTGGTTAAAATTCAATCAAACAAACAAACCCTTTAATCATATTCATATTAAAATAATCATGAAAAGTGGAAACGATTCATCAAATCAAATTAGTTAAAAAAAAAACAAGAACCTGTTGAGAATCACCAAGATCGATTCTTTCCTTCCGACTATGCTTCTTTTAAAGCTGATGTTATAAATTTTAAAAAAAAACGGTTAGTCTTTAATATCAAAACAAAATCTCAAAAATAAAGGAACATTCAAAAAAGAAAGAAACATCTAATTTTAAGAATCAACAACTTTGCATTTGCTTATTTTTCAATTGTATCCAAGGGTTCTAAATTGAATTGCATAGGGGGTTTGCGAATTAAAGTGTTAGCTCACCTTTAGAACCACACAACAATGGATGAACAGTGAAGGAGATCAATTGATGAGGATGAATGAAAATGAAATGAATGAGGGTACTTCAGTAATTTAACCTTACTTCTTAAGTCAATTTAACGGAAAAACATCTAATGTTAGAATAATCATGTTACTGCTCATTTAAGTATAACCGTATGATGTTACACTGTGAAAATTTATTTTAAGAATTGGTAGCATTGACGTTTTTTAAAAGTTAATTGTTACCATATAAAATATCCATTTCTTTAAAGATATCAAAAATATTTATCACACTTCTTGTTATGGTCCTTCGATACTTTCTTCGACTGCTCCAAAATAAATACAAATGTTTAAATATACATAATCCATTGTATATTTATATTTTTGTAGGACATGTATTCTTCACCTACATATACTAACACTCTGATTTTATAAGCTCATGTCTCACTAATCTCTTATTTTTGTGAACACTCACAACTTTACTTTTTTGTGAGTACACTTCCTTACAATCATTTCAAGGTGTATTTATAAACTTGCTTGGTGGGTGCATGTGTTGTCAACTTTTCCTCATTCGTTTCATCTAGAATTCTCTAGATAACTCATATTTAATGTAGAATTTTCATGCTTACAATACCATTTTCTAGATTTGTTTTCTAGATTATCTTACAACTCTTTCCTTTTTCTACACTTATGTCCTAATATTTCCATTTTCTCTTCACAACACCTCGCACAATCCTTGCCCCCATTTTTCATACAGTTCTTCTATAGAGAAAGATTTGAATGAATGTATAATATCGTACCTCACAAGTCTCAACCATATCTAGCTTTTGTAAAGGCGGAATTTCAGCAGCTAAGTCCCAAAAAAGTTACATATTGGATCGATCTCATTAACGTCCATCTTCAATGCCATGTTATATAGGTTTCGTATGCTGGTGGTGCCGCTCCTGTTGAAGGAGTGCTGCTCTAATGCTAATGTAATGCTTTAGGTGTAGATCATGGTGGTCGGATAATGAGTGTTTGTAGGTGATGGACGTGGCTTTGGGGTGATGATAACGAATAAGTATTAAAAAATCCATTAAAAAAAACAAAAATATAACATGGAAATTAAGAAGAATATAATAATATTATATTGGGTAAATGTCAAGAACCCAACAAGTGAGCTATTCTAGTCATTTCAGCGCTCCTTAAAGTAAACACAATCTTGTCAATGCAAAATCATAATTATATTCTTCCGCCTCTCCTTTCTTATATCACACAAAAACTTGGATGACAAAATCTCATTATGAGACCGTCAATTTGGGCCGGCAAAATTCGCTTGTGTAATAGCCCTACATTTTTTTTCCTCATTTTTTCCATTTTATGGGCATTTATCATGTTTGACCTTAAAGATATCAATATTAACCTTAAGTGTATCATTTTAAACTTAAAGTAAACCTTGAATAGACTAATTAAATAAAAAACTTTCAATTTTGACATAAAATTGATCAAGTTCGACGGTAAACTGATGAATTTCTACTTATATATAATTTTTTTTCACAATTTCATAATGGAGGTAATATAATGATATTGTTCTATGGTTGAATCTCAAACAACAAATAAATGGTATAACACCATCAATAATAGTGTTAAAACATTGCTCATTATAAGTACTCTTATTCGATGCAACATGATGGTTCTAATGGAATGATGGAACATAAGAGTACATGTACTCTTTAATTATCGATTAATAATAGTGGTATTGCTCTTCCCCCAACAAATTTCAGTTTATAATGGACTTTGAAATAAAGTTGTAAGCGTAATGTTTGCTAACCTTGGATGTGAAGGTGGAAGAAGTGTTGATTTTTAATTATGTTTGCCAATTGATCAATGAATGCTCTTGGAAATGACCAAGAGTTCATAACTTCAAAAAATTTCAATTTTGATCTAAGAATGATCAATTCAAAACTTTGATTAATTAAGATCAGTTATAACTTATAAAAAATTTGAATTTTAACCTTAAATGTATTAATTATGACCTTAAATTGATCAAGTATTGAGCGCATATTGAGAAAAAAATTATAATTAGGGTGATTAAGCTATTCGTCTCATATTGAGACCGTCTCGTGCCATTCTTATACATACATGATATTGAATTAATTTTCCCCTCTTCTTTGTTATATATACATGAAATTGATTCACTTCCTAGCAAGAAACAAAGTAATAATTAATTAAAATAACAAACTAAAAATACTGATTTGACACACTTCATTCTCAATTGTCAATATCTCTTTCCATCGGTAAGTGATTCAAATTCAAGACTCCCGGATGTTACATAGTTGTATTCTTCAGTCCTTGAAACGGTTGGAAGATTCATGTTTGGCTTCAATGATGTAGACTACACAACTTGTAATGTAAAGAAAATGCTTTTAAAACATACTATTAAAATTTAATATACTAAACTAAACGTTCCACTGATTTTCTAGATGAACAGAAGTTGCTTATGCTTACTGAAAAACCACTATTAGTTTTGTTGTCATTTAGAGCATATATTGGTCATCGGAAATTAAATTAAATAAATCAATTTGTATAAATTAATTTGAATATATCCCAAGGTTGCAAAGCTTCTGTTTCGAGCAAAATCTAGTGTTCACGGATCATGAAACAACTTGCCGCTCGCGAGAAAGGAGGCAAATGCTACTGTTTTATGGAAACAGCAGGTCGCGGGTCGTGACCTAAGTTGTGGGCCGCGAGTTTCACACTATTTTGCGGATTTTCTTTGCAAAGATAGTTTATCCATTTCTCTAGTTTTAATGTAACTACCAACGGTTAAATATGGTTTTATTAACCAGATATATTGGGATGGATTGATTGAAAGACATTAGTTCGTGAATCAATCTTGTGTTTCATGGAGTAACATGTTGCTTCGTGAAAAAGTGTAAAATATTCTATAAATATACAAGGCTTGTGTGGTTATTTTTGATACGCGATTTCCGATTTCTTTTCTTCTCGAGCACTTTACATAGAGAACTTGCAATCCTCGATTGTTTTTCGTATCTTCTTCCATTTAAGTTTTTCTTACATCGTTCTAAATTTCGTGCGCTAGTAATTTAGTGTAATTCTTTGTGTCTCATAACATATTTTCGGTTTATTCCCAAGCACCATAGTAGGGAGGAAATGATGTTTTAGAATAGTGCATCTTGCCTAGAATTAATATCAAGTTCAAAAAAATTCGTCTTATTACTTTGTTCTAGATTGAAGATAAGTTTCTCCGAGTTCTCGGTGGTGTACATAAGCATAGTTCTTGATTGTCATATGTAATTTGTTTCCTTCTACAAACTTGTAACTTTATTTTATTTTTTATTTAATAAATAAAGCAACATTTATAACAATCTAAAACATAAGTTTCTTATAATTACGATGTGGTAAGTCTCAAGGGTTTGACTACCAACTTCGTCAAACTTGACAAGTTTGTAGGCAATGAGTTTAGGAGATGGCAAAAGAAAATGCTTTTTCTCTTGACTACTTTAAAAGTTGCTTATGTGATAAGTACACCAAGGCCTAGTGAAAAGGAAGATGAGACTCCGGAGGATATCTGTGCTAGAAGTAAATGGGATAATGACCACTTTATCTGTAGGGGGCACATCCTTAATGGTATGAGTGATACTCTCTTCGATGTTTACCAAAATGTTGATCCTCTCAAGAAATGTGGTCCTTACTCAAAACTAAATATATGGCCGAAGATGCATCAAGCAAAAACTTTCTTGTAAGTAATTTCAATAAGTTTAAGTTTGATGATAATCGCCCTATGGAACAATTTTATGAGATACAAAGGTTGTATGATAATCTTAAAAGGCATGACATAAATATGGATGAACTCTTTGTTGTCTCTGGTATTATGGATAAATTACCACCATCATGGAAAGATGGTAGGAGTACCCTCAAGCACAAAAAGGAGGAAATTGATCTTACCCAACTTGCCACCCATCTTCTCATAGAAGTTGGGATCCGTGAGCAAGAGAAAGGGAAGGATCTATCCACGGTTTCTACTATTAACATGGTAGGAAAAAATTCAAACAAGTCTAAACTTGTGAAGAATAAGAAAGAGGGCTCGAGTGTTTTCATGGGTGTTGGTTTGCGGAAAACCAAGACATCGCATGAAAGATTGTTTTCTTTTCAAAAAAAAGAATGGTAACAAGGGTGAGGCTTCTAATAGCTAAGATCCCGTGAATGAAGGTATTTCCTCACATTCAATTAAGTTTAATTCTAATTTGGAATTAAATGGAACAAATTATAATATTTGTTGTGTGGAGGATGATTCATGGTACATCAATTCGGGTTCCTCTAGGCACGTTTACATGGATAGGAGATGGTTCAAGACCTTTTACAAGTGTGATGAAGATGAGTTTCTCTGTATAGGAAATAATTCTACTATTCAAGTTCTTGGGAAAGGTTCAGTTGATTTGCATTTCACTTCGGGGAATCTTCTTACTTTGAAGGAAGTGATGTTTGCTCCTAAGATTGCAAGGAAATTAGTGTCGGAGCCGACCTTAAATCGCATGGGATATAAATTAGTATTCGAATCTGATCGATGTGTAATTAGTAGGGGTGGTGTATTTATTGAAAAATGTTATTTAAATTGTAATTTATTTAAGCTTTCTATCAAGACATATTTAGATAATAGTTTATTCATGTTTGTGATAATAATGTAAATATATATGAATTATAGAACAATAGACTATGTCATGTAAATTATGAAAGTATGCAATATATGGGTAAATTAGATATTATTCCTATGTGTGGCTTTGATAATAAAAAATGTAGTACTTCCATGTTAAATAAGATCACTAGAAATCTTTTTAAAAAAGTATAAAGAACTTCTAACATTCTTGATTTAATTCATAGTAACTTGTGTGATTTCCATAGTTCTCCATCTTTAGGTAACAAAAGGTACATGATAACTTTATTGATGATTATTCTAAATTTTGTTATGTGTTTTCTTTGCATTCTAAAGATGAGGCATTAAGCATGTTTAAAATCTTTAAGAATGAAGTTGAAGTACAATTGGATTCTAAGATCAAACGACTTAGAACAGATAAAGGAGGGGAATATTATAACCCTAGTTATTTCCAAGAAATGGGAATTGTCCATGAAACTACGATGGGTTATTCACCACAATCAAATGGTGTTGCGGAAAGGAAAAATCAGACATTACAAGAAATGATTAACTCCATGTTATCCTACTCAGGATTGAGTGAAGGATTTTGGGTGAAGCGATGTTGACTGGGTGTCAACTCCTCAACCAGGTTCCCACTAGAGGGAAGAAGGCTATTGCTTATGAACTTTGGTACAAGAGAAAACCAAACTTGAACTATCTTCGAGTTTCGGGATGCAGGGCAATTCTAAGAATTCCCAATAATAAAAGGAAGAAACTCGGAGAAAGAGGTTTCGATTGCATCTTTGTTGGCTATGCACATCATAGTCATCATTATAGGTTTTATCTAATAGATATGACTACATATCGGTTAATTCGATAATTGAGTCTAGAGATGCTATTTTTGAGGAAACTCGATTTTCATCGATTGGTAGGTCTAAAGACCTAAAAGTTAGTACCAATGTTCAAGAAATTGATAAAGATCAACTTGAATGTCAAAATGTTTCATCAAAGGATGAACATGTAGAGATTTCTCTAAGGAGAAGTAAGAAGGAAGGATTGCCAAATCTTTCGGTCCAGATTTTCATGTCTACTTAGTAGAGGGTACAAGAGATTCTCTATGTACATCCACACCTTATTGTTTAAATGTGGAGGACAATCCATCAACTTATGAAGAAGCAATGTCTTCTCGTGATAAGGCTTTTTTGGAATAAGCTATTAATGATGAAATGGATTCCATCATGGGGAATAACACTTGTTTCTTAACCAACCTACCTCCAAATTGTACTCCACTTGGATGTAAATGGATATTTTACAGTTAAACGTAGACCTGATAGGTCCGTGGTTTGGTTTAAAGCAAGATTAGTGGTGCAAGGCTTTAGACAAAAGAAGGGTATTGATTATTTCAATACTTATGCACCGGTTGCTAGAACTACTACTATTCGGATCTTGATTGCCTAAACTTCTATCCACAATTTTTTGATTCATCAAATGAATGTCAAAATGACATTCCTTTATGGTGATCTGGAGGAGGAAGTGCATATCCAACTACCCGAAGGGTTTGTTGTTAAAAGACAAGAGAAGAAGGTGTGTAAATTGATTATATCTCTCTATAGACTTAAAAAAGCACCAAAGCAGTGGCATCAAAAGTTTGATGACACCATGTTGTCTTTTGTTTTTATTGTCAATGAGGCCGATAAATGTATCTATAGCAAGTTTGATAATGAAGGAAATGGGGTTATCATTTGTCTTTATGTCGATGACATGCTAATATTTGGTACAAGTTTAGAGTAAGTGAAAATGACAAAGGAATTTTTGTCATCATCCTAATCTATGAAGGATTTGGAAGAGGCTGATGTTATCGTAGGCATTAAGATAATAAGACATAATGGAGGTCTTATGTTAAACCAATCTCATTATATTAAGAAGATTCTCAAACGGTATAATATGTTTAATAAATCTCCAGTTTCCACTCCCATGGATCCATGTGAAAAACTATACCTTATAAAGGAGAAGCTATTTCTCAATTGTAATACTCAAAGATTATTGGATCCTTGATGTATGCAATGACCTATACAAGGCCAGATATAGCTTTTGCAGTGGGTCAGTTAAGTAGGTTTACTCAAAAACCTGGTCTTACTCATTGGAGAGCTGTGAGAAGAGTACTTAGATACTTGATTAGAACCAAGGATTATGGTTTGTTTTATCGTGGATATCCTCCTATTTTGGAAGGATATTCTGATGCAACTTGGGCATCCAATAAAGAAGATAATTCTTCTACATGTGGATGGGTGTTTATGTTTGGAGGAGGTGTCATCTCATGGGCATCTAAGAAACAAATATGTGTTGCTGATTCTACAATGTGTTTTGAGTTTATTGCTTTAGTATCTGCTAGCAAGAAAGCAGAATGGTTAAGAAATCTCATGTATGAGGTCCCTATGTTGGTTAAGCCAATTTCACCGGTGGCTATCCATAGTGATTGTGATTCGGCTTTGAACAGAGCATATAGTCAAACTAAGTCAAGGCATATTGCACTAAGACATAATCTTGTGGATGATCTTATCAAGGGAAGGGCCATTTCTGTTGAATATGTTAATACTAAACTCATTATGGCGTATCAGTTTACTACGCCATTGAGTAGGAATTCCTTTGAGTTTTCGGCACAAGCAATTGGTTTATTATTCCCATCTTCAGCACCATGAGCGAAACCCAATTCAAAGCTAGAAGAAACATCTACTCTTGAATTCAATGTTGATTGATCGCTCATCAGGTGTTGGGAAGCAATTTTGAGACCCTTTAATTGCTTTCTCCGTGATGTTGAATAATTAGGTAGTAGAGTAGTCCCTCGAGGTCTCCGATTTCTAGAGTTTGGAAGATCTCTAGATTGAGTGCTTTATTCACGAAAGCATGGTAACCAGGAGAAGCTACCTATATAAGTTCAGGGTTTGGCCGCCACAACGAAATCAAGGGGCATACTTATGATTTCATTGAACTTATGAATAGATACGGACAAATGGCCTTTAACGTGTCACAAATGTGAGGTTAATGAATTATTACATGTGTACTACTCCTCCAATTGGTTGGATATATCTACTTAATTCAATCCGAAGGATTGTTGTCATTTAGAACGCATAATGGTCATCGGAAATTAAATTAAATAAATTAATTTAAATAAATTAATTTGAATATAACCCAAGGTTGTAAAGTTTCTGTTTTAAGCAAAAATTAGTGTTCACGGATCGTGAAACAACTCGCGGCTCGCAAAAAAGGAAGGAAAAGCTACTGTTTTATGGAAACAGCAGCTCGTGGGTCGTGACCTAAGTCGCGGCCCGCCAGTTTCAAACTGTTTTGCGTTTTTCTTTGCAAAGTTAGTTTATCCATTTCGTTAGTTTTAATGTAACTACCAATGGTTAAATATGGTTATATTAACCAGATACATTGGGATGGATTGATTGAAAGACGACATTAGTTCATGAATCAATATTGTGCTTCATGGAGTAACATGCTGCTTCGTGAAAAGGTGTAAGCTATTATATAAATATAGAAGGCTTGTGTGATTACTTTCGATATGCAATTTCTGATTTCTTTTCTTCTAGAGCACTTTACATAGAGAACTTGCAATCCTCGATTGTAAGTTTCTGTATCTTCTTCCATTAAAGTTTTCTTTACATCGTTCTAAATTCCGTGTGCTAGGAATTTAGTGTAATTCTTCGTATCTCAAAACATATTTCTGGTTTATTCCCAAGCACCCTAATAGGGAGGAAAATTGTGTTTTAGGAAAGAGTATCTCGCCTAGATTAAATATCAAGTTCAAACAAAATCTTCTTGTTACTTTGTTCGGGATTGAAGATAAGTTTCTCGATCGGAGTTTTCGGTGGTGTACATAAGCATAGTTCTTGATTGTCATATTTAATTTATTTCCTTCTACAAACTTGTAACTTTATTTTATTGTTTATTTAATAAATAAGGTATCATTTACAACAAGTTCTAGATAAACCCAAACTACATTGATTAAGAGCTAGAGTAAAAGAACAGGCCATCAATAGTTAACCAAAGTCCATAGCTCAAAGGAACAAGTGTTTGTATTCCCCATTAGCAAGCTGGCATAGCTCATTATAGTTCTGTGCATCTGTAACAAACCCAAAAAAGAAAACAAAATGAGAACACATTAGCGGTTCAGGTCATGCCATGCATTCAAAGTACATATTGCTATGGCCAAAACTATGAAAGGATCAAATTATGTGTATAGTAGCCAATGAAAGATATACTTCGTTTGCCGTATGGATTGACAAGATAGAAGAAAAAATTGTATTTGCATAAGTTGAGGTCAGCATACCAAATTTATCACCAAAGTTGGTCAATATCTCAGCACGAACAGATTGGTTACTGTCTGCTGAGTTGGTCAATAGCCTCAACATATGTGGTGAGTGGCTGAGTTGGTTGTGATTTCTTAATGATAACCTGTTGATTATCAGTTGATTTTCCGATTATAGATCCTGCATCTGATTGCATCACCTGAACAACTATGTGAACTTTCCGCTCAATAAACATACAAAGCAATTCCCCATTAACAAAAACTGCAGGACTTGAGGTATCCATATTCTGTAAACGCATGACAGGTGATCAGAACACACTTCACTTCAGAGCCTAATCATTTTCAATATAGAGAAGTAGACATAATGGAACAACAATGCAAGTAATAGGTACATATTTCTCTAGATTACAACTCCAAGTTAGTAGAAAACCTTCTGTATAAAAATTAATAACACTTCTTCGGTTTTAGTAACATATAATATGGCAATGGGGTAAACCTCAAATTATATGCAAAAACTACAATTTCTCAGCGTGATAGCTCAGATATAGAGATTGTTAAATGTTAAGGACTAATCAAACTTGCAAGAAAAATTCAAGTCTTCAACTTCCATTGAAAAGATGGGCATTTTCACTAGTACTGCAGCATGTTAGAAACTTTAATGTTTTATACCATTGAAATAAGACAAATTTAATGAGACAAACTAAAAAGAAAAATAGAGTAAATTTCATATCAGAGAAGTAGTATTATGATATGAATATGGAAGTAGGAATAAATTAAACACTAAATTGTACTCTTGGAGTCTTGATGGTTAATTTCCGTAAGTTAATACAAAAAGAAAGAAAGTGAAAACAAAGATGAAAGATGGACATGAGCAAGTTGGGCAAGTTGTAAATTGCAAAACAAAAAACTAGATATGTACTCATCGATCGTCAGATCCTTTTTTATAAAAACTAAGTTTTTACAACAAACTAGTCAGTCAGGGTACTACTTCTACCTACATTTAAAATTACTAGTACTACTACATTCTTCGTCGTATTTAATTCGCACATCTTTTACAGATACATAATATTATAACTTGTAGTTCATAAATAAGACATGTAACAAGTATGGTAAAAAAAGTATATGAATAAGTATATGAATAATGAGTTCATAAGAAAATTGTAACGAACGTAGGCTGTCAAGAGGGAAAATAGAGCAAAATAAATGAGATAACCCAAAATAAAAATTGAATACAAAATAAATGGTCTAGAAGGAGCATAAAACTGCCCTTATTTTGAGGGAGAGTTGGTGAAATTGCCAATATCACCTTAAAAATCTATTTTTTTATAATTAAATTAGAATTTCTTCAATTAAAAATGCAGCCTAAAATTATACTCTCTCCGTATTCGACATAGCCATAGGTGTCTTATTTGAAAATTTTATTTATAATAAAACTAGAAATATTACGGGATGAATAAAAAATGTATTGACACATGTGCCAAACTGGGTCACATGGGACACTTAAGGTTGAACAAAAGAGTACAGTAATACTTTGTTTCAAAATGAAGAAATACAACAAGTTTTCCTATAACCAAAGGCTATAAATTAGTAGACTTTGTTTCAAATATTTCAAAAGAAGAGACAATTAATAAACAAATACTCTAGTCAGTCCTAATTTAGTGTTTAATTTTATGTAGCCATTTTGTAATACCATATAACTTTGATGTTTTATACCATCATATCGTGTAGCATTCACAATTTCCACACAAAATTTTACACTATCAAATCACTAATATAACCTATTGTGATTCAACACGTCAAAGAAGCTTCATCACTCCACCAAAATATAAAATTTGGTTTTCAATACCAATTTACCAACTCTTCAGACTAAAAAATTGAGAAATTAATATCAAATATAGGGCCCTAGGTAAGACGATCAAAGGCCATATTTATCAATCTACTTACAAAACCTCTATAACTTGCAACACATGAAGATCCAAATAATTTGTTTCAGCTTTCGGATTAGCATGTAATTTTTCATAAAATTTTTAATTGTTTAATTAATATTGATTATCGAGCTTAGAATTTGACAATTAAGTCAAATCTAGATGAAAAAATGTAATTGCATTATCGCATCCTATGAATGAATAAATTCCTTGTCTTTGTAATTCATTTCTTCTCAACCATCGACATCTATCTTCATCCATAGCAACAAACAATTACCACAAAAGAAGCTAGAAAATCAGGAAGAATAACACCATTAAGAATCGCAAAAATCAAACAATTAACCAATAAAACATCATTGGGCAGAAAAATTATACACGATTCATAGTGAAATAGATATCAATAAAGAGAAGGAAAAATTACCCAGAATAATACGAACTTTCACTGATTTTCCTACAATAATACGAACTTTCAATTAACCATGAATAATACGAACTTTGATACATATTTCCCGCTGGCATACCATTTTACCTGTTACCGGTAAACTTACTCATTCCTTAAAAATTTTTTTTTTGGCTAATAAAACTAAGTAAGAAAAATTATCCTGAATAATACGAACTTTCACTGATTTTCCTACAATAATACGAACTTTCAGTTAACTATAAATAAAATTCGAACTTTGATACAATTTCCCGCTAGCATAATGAAGAAATGGGGAATTTACCGTTTCTCTAGGTAAAGAACCGGTTAGGTATGCTAGCGGGAAATATGTATCAAAGTTCGTATTATTCATGGTTAATTGAAAGTTCGTATTATTGTAGGAAAATCAGTGAAAGTTCGTATTATTGAGGGTAATTTTTCCTAAAGAGAAAAGGCAAATATTTTCAACAAAGAAATATAATTACAAATGAAAAATGAAATTAGTGACATGGGATTCGAGAATAAGGATCGGAATTCTAAACTCGAGAAGAAAATTTCAGGAACTGATTGGGAGAATATTAGAAATGAAGAAATGAAGAAGAAAGTAGGGTTTTTAAGTTTCTTCGGCAAGTGTTCAATTTTCCTACTGATGTTTCTCCATTTTCCCGCTCCTTGTGTATACGTAGCTAAAAGAGGTATTTTCAAACACAAATTATTGTGACAAACTTTTCTAATTGGACTGGTTCATTATATATTTTTTATAATATTATAAGTTGGCATTATGAATGATGTAAGTTGACATTTAAGATATTAAAAGTACTCATTAAGAATATTGTAAGTAAGCATTAGGGATAATGTAAGTTAGCATTACGAATACGGTAAGTAAGTATTAATCTTTAATTGGTTGGGCTTAAGATATGTGCCTCAAAGAGACGGAATCTCTAGAGACTAGCTGATTTTCAAATAGGGAAATTCCACTTGGTAATCTCGAGGTTTTGGGTTTCCACGTGGTAATCAAAACTTTTAAAAAAAATCCACACGGTAGCCCTTTACCAAATTGTTCCACCGTGACCTTTTTGCACATAAAACATTAGCAAACGTTAATTTCAAAGCTTTTTCTCTAACACCCAATTTAATTCATCATCATCAACTCAATATTCAGCCGAAAACAAAGTCTGGGCGAGGGGAACACCCATATTACCTCATGACTATTAATCAAGAATTTAATGAAGTGAATTTAACTCTATCTTTAATAATATTCATTATTCAATAAAAATGAGTTACAAATTTATTTTATTGCCTTTGGAAATGCTCTATATAAGAGGCTTTTTTATACTCTTATTATAGACTCTTACATTCTCATTTATAACACATATTTTACATATTCTCTTCCATTATCTATCTAAAACACATTATTCTACTTTACTTGGTTATTGTGATGATTTATCCAATCCTTCTCAAATAAGTTCTTATAAGCGTTATGTTGGACCTCTTAGGTTTTGATGATGACTACACTTTATATAAACAAATATATTTTTAGAGATTGTTTGCAGGTCAATATATGGTCGTGTTTAAGATCGTTGATAGTACCTATGACTTGGTCTATGAACATGTACTCGTTAAAGGAATCCAAAGAAGTTAGAAAAGGTATATCGCTTAGGTTGTCAAATGTAGACATGAGGTCTACTGTTCCCAAGTTGGATGATCTAACGCTGCTGGAAATTGGAGACTGTGCACTGTTCCCAGACTGAAGTCAGGAGATAATGTGTCTGCTGGAATTCTGATTATTATTATATTTTCTGATTTTTAGTTGATGTATTAGTTAAAATTAATTTGTTGCATTAATTAATTATTAAGTTAATTGGCAAAATATTTTCTAAACCACCTAACGTATGATTTTCTAAAATCCTTTTTGTTAGGCTTTTATTTCGAATCTATATTTAGTGAATAACTAATTAGCTAAATATAGTGAAGGGAACAATAGCTGATTTTAAGGGATCGTTGGCTATTATTAGTGAAAGGTAATCGTGTTTATTATTGGAAAAGAGAACCGTCCCTATTATTAGTAAAGAGGAACCGTCCCTAAAAATAGGAAAAGGGAACCGTAAGCTATTATTAGTATAGGGAACTATAACTAAGTTACCTATTATTAGTAAAAGGGAACGGTAGCTAATATTAAGGAAACTGTGGCTTTGATTTAATCAAATGTACGTCTGTTTTTCCTTTTGTTAAGGTAATAACCGTATGTTTGACCTTACTAGTTGAGATCCATATTATTCTCCTTATTATTTGGGATAAGGGAATAATGGGTAAATACCTCCTTTTTATTAGGGAAATTAACTCTATAAATAGAGGATTCGGTTGTTCCTCAAATTATGCATTCGTATGAGCTATTGACTTCATACGTTATTTTTGGAAAATTTACAAGAAATATTTTGTTTTAAAATTGCCAATTAACTTACAATATTTTCTTGTGCAACTTATTGATTTTATCTTTAGAAAATTTTATCCTTGTGTAAGGGTTTTTGAGAGAGTTATTGTAACTAGACTTGGGTGAGTCTAGGGGAGAATTAGATAGATCTAGTGAAGCTAGAGAAGAGATTAGCTTTGAGTGAAGCTAAGAGAGTTGCTTTGAGTGAAGCAATTGAAAGGAGAAGTTAGCCTAGTTGATGCTCTTCGAGTGAAGCAAGGTGTTTAATATAATTGTAACGAGTTGCCTTAAACATAGTGAAGAGTTTAAAAATCTCGTGGGGTCATGAGTTTTCCTTTTATTTAGGCCTAGAAGGTTTCCACATAAAATCGTGTTGTGTCTTTCATTATTTCTCTCTGAGTTTAAGTTTTATTTCTTTTATCTAATTCCGCAAAAACAAGGCAAAAACACTTAAACTTACTAAAACAATAATTCACCCTCCCTCTTGTTGCTTTTCCCATCTCTAACATAGTCTACACGTTAGGTGGTGTATTATACTTTAGAAAAGTAGTGGCATTTTGCACATTAGAGATACTTAATAATAGATGTGTTCAATGGGGTTATTGAGGTTTTTGGGTCACGTATTTCGAGTTGATTTAAAATCGGGTCTTGTATCCATATTGACTTTTACATAATTATAAATCCATTTTTGAAGTTTGGTCAAAGGAGGATTCGATTTTAAGGTCGGGCAAATGTCAGGTCATCGCATTTATTTTGAAAACTTCTACTTATTTAATACGTTCTTAAGAGAAAGAAATTTTTCAACGCACCAAGAATCTAAATTGCAGCTTTTAGTTTTCTCTTTGTTCTTTGAAACTTTTTGTACCATTTGATTTGGTACTCTTTTCTCCAATTATTCATATGAATATTTTTGAACAACCTTCATTTTTTCATTTTTTTCATTTTCAAAACTACATCGTGAATTTTCATTTTTTTCGAACTATAACCTTCATGTTCAAAAATTGACAGCATTACAGTCAAGTCCTGGAATTTGGTGACTTACGCCCAGAATACCTTTTGACCTTAAATGAACTTACTTAGAATAAACCCACGTCTGTAACTGCACCCCCATAAAAATCTTTCAACCAACCTCTTAACAACCACCACCACCACCTATCAGCATAACTCATTCTCCTCTCCATCATATTCTCTCACCTCCACCTCCCTCTTATTGTTCTTTTTCCACAATAATTTAGTAAATTCACACATTATTGTCACTATTTATAAACACAATAAAAAAATCCCAAATTAACACAATGTCCCTTGTTTGTGCCTCCATTATAACTTAGTTTAATATCTCTCAAGATAATCACCAGATAATCGCACTCAAAATAACCCAACACAAATCAACAAATGACAACAAGCATGCGAGATGGAAGCAAGAAGAAACGAGTGCATGTCCTCAAAATCATAACTAAAAATGGAAAGTTTTCTCCAAAATCTACCATTTAATGAAGGTAATCAAATCAAAACCTAAAAATGTTATTTCCATTGGATATTGTTCCTGCATCGTTTTGCAAAACAATTAATCAAACACTTAAACAAGGGGTTAGTTTGGCCCAGAATGTTTTTTCGGGGACCCACTCCAACACCCAAGTCAATATACTGTAAAACAAGTTGCCTAATAGGTCCTTCCAAGAGCACTAGGGCTGCAAGGTAGATTACGACTTAGGACTTATTTAGACGTGAGGTCCTTGTGTTTAATCATAACAGGTATTATTCTAAAGATTAATCAAGACAATTGTAATCACTTTAGATTTATGACATTGCTATTATTATTATCCTTCTAAAAATCAAAGTGGGTCCTTGAGATTCAGTTATAATAACTCCTTAGCAACAAATTACTTTGAGTTCTTTTGTCTTTCTCTCTTAATAGTAGAAGTCAATTACCTCATTTATGTGCTCCTTGATATGTGTTTTAAGCTCATGATTATGAGTGTAAAACATTCCTTTAATACTTTACTAATCCCCAAAATTATCTGCATGCCATTGTGTTTCTCTTGGACGTGTCAATCCCTTAATTACTCTATTAAATTTTCCTTTATTTTCTATAGCACTTTTAGCTTCTCCTTCGAACATGTGTCCCACTATCTCATAATGACCCTTTATAATGGAGAAGTGTCCTCTAACTGCATGTGAGCTTCCCGTGCACTAATATTACCACATACGTACATTGTAATCTTGACCTTCCCAGATGGATGTTGTTAGATGACTATCTAATCTTAATAATTCTTCCCAGATAAGTATTAATTTAACCTTCTCAGACAGTCTTTTATCATAATTACTCATGGTTAATCTTTTACGTACACAATTTCATCTTGACGGTTGATCTTCCTGCTCAACTTATTTTGTTTCTTGGCGATTGATCTTCCTCTTTTAGATTTCCTAATGATTTCCCTGCCTATAAATATTCTTATACTTGCATTTATTTTGATTTACGCTTTCCTTAAATTTTAATTACTCTCAAACATTCTTTGATTTCATCTTTTGCAAACTGTTTCTTAAAAACCCTAACTTATCCTTTCATTCTCTTCAAACAAATATTAACCATGGTTTCTGCAAAGACTTCTCTTCGTGACTTGACTTTCAACTTCAACAAAGAATTAACTAATGCACCAGTTTTGAATTTCCACTTTTTATGCAACCTGACGCATTACCTCACGAACCTCCAACTGATTGGAGTATGAAACCTGATGGCTGGCCACACCTACAATGGACTGACCCAATTGTTACCCCTTCTTTGGACGGTCTTGAAGGCATTCACTTCACACCCCTTGATATGGAAGGTTCATTTGACACGATGAAAATATTGTTGACCACCGGGCTAACTTCTGAAACCCTCAACTAGATGGTAGAGGGAAGAGCCCAGTTTCTTCTAGAAGACTACTGCCATATCCCCAAAAGAAAATGGATATTGATGCCAAATTGCTGAAGAAGGGATGATGGCCAATGAGTACATCATCTCATAAACCAATGAAGAAGAAATTTTTTTTCCAGATTCTATACCATTTTGCTTTTGGTTTACGCTTTCCCCTTCACCCATTCTTCTCCCAGATTCTTTGTCATTTCTATCTTTCCCTCAACCAACTTCTTCATTAAGCTACCAGGAAGATTATGTCCTTTATCTGGACCTGTGAATATATGAAACTTCCCCTGACTCTTAAACTTTTTAAGAGTCTTTTTAAATTAGATGAGAATAAAAATAAACCCTTTATTACATTTTCTTCAATAAACAGGGCTATGGTCGTCTACCCAGAACTCAATGACCTCAAAGAATATAAAGATAAAATCATCTGGGTCAGAGTGCCTAAGACCCTTGGCCACCCCTTCAAATACATGCCTCCAGTCTTCTGGAGAAAAATCAAAACCAAAGAAACTCTGGGACTGGACGAGATTTTTCACCTTTCTAGAAGAGAAAGACACGCTTTTTTGTATTTTATTAAACCTAAAGATAAGAATCTACCTTCTGAGTGGATTCCACACGCTGCAATTTTATAGAGGGACATGTTTTTGTCCCTGGTTAAGATATCTTCCTGTCTAACTCCTGATATGATATCGATCTCTTTTATTTGCCTGATTTTGATGAGGATTTTCTTTTTTTTTTACTCACATTTTTTTTTCTTGTTTACTTTTCCAGATCAGGTAGGCGATTTGGTTACCTGGAAGATTCTGGGTATTTCTCCTCATGGGAAATATTAAAGACCTCTTCCGTGGTCTCCATGGGCTGAAAACACAGTTAGCAAGTATCTATACAGGATGTGCATTAGTTGTCCCCTTGTCATCCCGCCAAAAAAGAACACAGGGATTCTGAGACCTGGGTTGATCCTCACCCAAATGTCTTCCAGGTCTCATATCCCTTTGATGGTGGTGGTTCAAGAAAGGGAAAATCTGGGGGCCCTACTGTTGCTGCTGATGAAACTGGCCCTTTAAATATGGGTCCAGTCAAGAAGAAGAGGAGCCTAAAGAAGAAGAAAGAGGTTGATGTCTCCTCTTTCTAATCCTGAGAAGGTGATGTTCTCCCTCTTCTGGTTACACTTTGTGCCTATCTGCCTCCTAGGAGTTCACAAGTTATTGTGTTGCTCCCAGGTCAAGACTTAGATGGTTGTTTCCTTGTTGAATGTAATTTCACTAATTTTTTTTCTATTTCCTTGATATCTGACTTGTCTATCATTTTCCTAGCAACTGTCAGCACTACTGCTACTGAAGTTGCCCCTACTGAGGACACTCCTCAGGAGCCTATCTAGGAGGAGATGGTTGATGAATCTGAAACTAAACTTGAATCTCCATCTAGGGCTTAAGACGTTTTTGAGGATGTGAGTTCTCTATCTCCATCCACTTCTCTTGGATACTCCAACATATTCTCTTTCCCAGCTGATGACGTTGTGGATAAGTTTCTTCAGAAAGTCCTCCTTATTTCACCTATTAGGAATCTGGTAAGTGAGAACCCCAATTTTGCTGAAATTGTTCTAGCTAAATGTATTCTCCCCGTTTTTTACATACTATTTCTTTCATTTCAACATTCACTTATATTTTCATTGCCAGGAACCCAAAATGTAAATAAACAGGCTGCTCAAGGCCCTCATCCAGAGGATCCACCCTCTTCCAGGCAGAAACTGGATTAGGTGATCACCTCCCAGCAATCTGGGTCTATGGACATCATAGCCAATGTTGGGAGGTATCTGGAAGGCCTACATCATGATTTTGATGAGGTAACTGGATCTATACTTAAACTTTATACTTGACTTTTCTTGTCTTCAACTTTGCTAACTGTTTTTATCCTGCATATAGTTGATTAATTCCAAATTCTCTGAAGTTGAGTTCTCTAGTGAAGAAGACATACCATTTTGATCTTCAGAATCTTTGCCAGAAGAATCAAACTAAAGAAGCTGAGATTAACACTCTTCTCACTGAGGCGGAGAGTCTGAGAGCTAGGAACCTGGTACTGGAGTCTGATTCATACTTTCTTGCAACTGAATTAAAAGGCCTAAACGAGAAGATTCAACTCTTGGAATCTAAGCTATTTTCTCACCAGAATGAAATAAATAACTGGAAGGGTAAAACCCAATTTTTGGAGACTGTGCTCAGCACCCAACTTGAATTGATGACTACCAGAGAGGTCAGAATCTTGACTCTGGACATTGGGCTCACAAAGGCTCAAAAAAGTCTAGGTGAGCTTAATGCCAAACATAAGGAGCTACAAGCTGAGCATATATCCAAGTCCAACTATATCTTGGAGCAACAATCAACCATTGCTAAAGGTGTTGAAGAATATGGCCGTCTTCAGAAAGATTTGAAGAAGGTTCAAGATACGTTAGCTTCTCGATGGCCCATGAATAAATCATCTTTGAAACCAATGAAGAACACAAAATGTAAATAAATGGGCTGCTGAAACCAATGGAGGGTGAAGCTGAAACTAAGGAAGTCCTCCTTATTTCACCTATCAGGAATCTGGTAAGTGAGGACCCCAGTTCTGCAGAAATTGTTCCAGCTGAAGATATTCTCCCCTTTTTTATATATATACTATTTCATTCACTTCAACATTCACTTATATTTTCGTTGCCAAGAACACAAAATGTAAATAAAGGGGCTACTGAAGGCCCTCATCAAGAGGAACCACCCTCTTCCAGGTAGAAACTGGATGAGGTGATCACCTCTCAGTAATCTGGGTTTATGGACATCATGGCCAGTGTTGGGAGGTTTCTGGAAGGCCCACATCATGATTTTGATGTGGTAACTGGATCCATACTCAAACTTTATACTTGACTTTTCTTGTCTTCAACTTTGCTAACTGTTTCTATCTTGCACACAGTTGATTAATTCCAGATTCTGAGTTGGGTTCTCTGGCGAAGAAGACATACCATTTTGATCTTCAGAATCTTCGCCAAAGAATCAAATTCAAGAAACTGAGATTAACACTCTTCTGGCTGAGGTGGAGCGTATGAGAGCTAGGAACCTAGTACTGGAGTCTGATTCATCCTCTCTTGCAACTGAATTAAAGGGCCTAAACGAGAACATTCAAATCTTGGAATCTGAGCTGCTTCTCACCAGAATGAAATAAATAACTAGAAGGGTAAAACCCAATTTTTAGAGACTGAGCTCAGCACCCAACTTGAACTGAATACTGCCAAAGAGGTCAGGATCTTGACTCTGGGCATTGGGCTCAGATTGGCTCAAAAAAGTCTAAGTGAGCTTAATGCCAAACATAAGGAGCTGCAAGTTGAGCATATATCCCAGTCCAACTATATCTTGGAGCAACAATCAACTATTGCTAAAGGTGTTGAAGAATCTGGCCGTCTTCAGAAAGATTTGAAGAAGGTTCAAGAAACTTTAGCTTCTTTTGAGCAATTTTCTACTAAAAAGGAAGAGGAAATTTTGCATCTCAGATCCCAGCTTTTAGAGTCCAAGTATCTGACAAGGACTCAAAGGGATGTAATCGATGTTGCAGAGAGTGACAAAAATAGATTGAGGGAGCAGATATTAGCTTTGGAAGCTAAGGTGGCAAAACTAGAGTCTGAGAAGAAGCACCTAAAAGCCCAAGAGAGAAAGAAGGCAACTAAATACTTCCAATCCCAATTTGAATCTCATTTAGCAGCTGATAGGGCTAGAACCAAGGAGGGCTCTCTCTGGCTTGCAATGAATGCAGTTTTTACTGCTTATTTTGACCTGGAATGGTCTAAGATTGAACCCTTCTTGCCTCTAGAAATTCCAGTAGCTTCATGCATTCCTACCCTAAGGGCCCAATACAATGCATCATCTAGCCAGGGAACTGTTACTTCTGCTCCTTCTGCCTCGACTACTCCTACAACCAGCTAATCAAGAACTTTTTTTTTTTAATACTCTTGGAAGTTCAAAAATTTGCTGTATATTGAATACTTCTAGTTACTTGTAATTTTATGTTCTATTGAATGAATGAACATTTTACTATATTGATCATTTTTCACTTTACAAACTTTTCATCAATTGATAATACTTTCATATATTCATCTCCATAACTTGAAGAGATTTCTAACTAAACAACTCACATGACTTGAAGAAGTATCTAAACAAATAACTCACAATTCTTTTCTTAATCTCTTCTTGCCAGATAATCTTCAATCAAGCTAACATATGCTTCTTAAACCCTGTCAGATTCCTACATATATTTTCTGTACATGATCAAGCACTTTTTATTACCTGCCTCTTACCCACCTCCCCCCCCCCCCCCCCCCCCCCCCCCCCCAACAACTTTTGAGTATTTTCAATTATGATAAATACTTAAAGGGTTTTTTTCTGGGGCGTTATAAATCATCCTCTTCTTTCCTGATGCCTGATATCTTATTCAGACACTTTCTGGGTTCCTTAGTTATGAAAAACCAGGGCTTCCCCATGAACTCAGCTGAGCTCTTTAACTATGAAAGCCAGGGCTTTCTCGTTGGTTCTTTTTCATCATTCTATAATTACATCTATGTTACATTGATGATTACATAGACTGTTACATAAAAATGTCTGTATATATTGAATCTGACTAATAAAAATTTTTTACAAATGAATGATTATAAACAATTTTGTAAATCTATACATAATATCTTTTCAACATTCTTATATTCCAATTATGTTTTAGTGGTTCTCCATCTAATGTCTTTAACTTGTACGTTCCATTTTCACAATCATCTGAGATTATATAAGGACCTTCCTATTTTTCTGACAGCTTTCCATGCTCATGTTTCTGGGTGGCCTTTGCGTTTCTCAAAACCAAATCTCCTACTTGAAATGAGCTATGTTTGACCTTTCTGTTGTATAATTTGGCAATCATATTCTATTAGGCTGCCATTTTCCATGCTGCATTTTCTCTAACCTCATCTATGAGTTCCAGATCTAGAAGCCTAGATTCCCGGTTTTCCTCTTGCTTCGGGTGCTTCAATCTTATAGTTTGCATTCCAATTTCAACAGGTAGGAGTGCTTCTAACCCATAAACAAGCCTGAACGGTGTCTGGCCAGTTGCTTCTTTAACTATTGTCCATGATGACCACAGGACATCATAAATCTCATCAACCAATCTGGCTTTTGCATCTTCTAGTTTTTTCTGAAGACCATTTAAAATTTATTTGTTTGCAGCCTTTGCTAGACCATTACATTGTGGATTGCAAACTGATGAATAAGCTACAGCGATCTTGAAATCTTCTAGATACTTTCTCAGTGTTGCACAATCAAACTGGGTTCCATTATCAACAGTGAGAACTCTTAGTAGTCCAAATCTGGTGACAATGTTCTGCCAGATGAACTTTTCTACTTTCTTGATGTGATTGTTGCTAGTGACTTAGCTTCTACCCATTTGGTAAAATAGTCAATCACAACAATCAGAAACTTTTTACCTCCTGCTGCTTGCTTAAAGGGTCCCAGAAGGTCTAGTCCCCACTAAGCAAATGGGACTGGATTATGAATGTATTTCAGTTCAGATGTCGGCTAGATGATGTTTGGCGCAAATTTCTGGCACTTTTCACATTTCTGAACTCGGTTTCTAGCATCCTTTGTTGCAGTTGACCAATAATAACCAATTCTGATTGCCTTATGTGCCAGAGCCCGAGCTCCAATATGATGACCACAACACTTTTCATGCACTTTTTTCAATATATAATCAGCCTCAAATGGTGTTACACACTTCAATAACGGTCCATTCTTGGCCTTCTTGTACAGCTCTCCATCTACCATGCAAAACTTGAGTGATTTCAATTTTAGTTTTTTAGCAAGAATTGGTTTTGTTGGGAGTTCTCCATTTTCCTTATATTGGATGATATCATTCATCCAATCTGGGACATCTCTGCTTCCAATATTAAAGACAGACATTGCATCTTCATGGATTGAACTGAAAGGTTTAACTTCTACTAGGACTGACCTTTTCAGATTTTGCATGATGGAACTCCCTAATTTAGAGAGTGCATCGGCTTGCTCATTCTGGGAACTAGGTAGTCTTTCCACATGAACAGCCTCAAACCCAGAAATCAACTCTTGTGTCTTTCTTCAAATATTTTTGCATGTTGGCATCTCTGGCTTCATACTCTCCTCGGATCTGGTTCACCACTAACTGGGAGTCAGTCTTTAAACTGACTCTTCTGGCTTCCAAAGCTTTGCACAACTGCAACCCAGCAATAACAGCTTCCTATTTTGCTTCATTGTTATAGTGTTGTTCATGGGGGGCTACCCGCCAGGCTTGACCCACCTGGCTCGAAATACAGACGGGTACGGACAATGTATTTGAAAAAAAATTAAAATTAGGACGAGTAATACCCGCCCGCTAAGATAAATGGGGTAGAGACACAAAAAAATACCCGCGAGTATACTCGCCCGCCCGCTTAGTTTAATATATTAATTATTAAGTAATATTTATATTTTTTTATGTTAGCTCTACCTTATTGAACTTTTTTTAAAACTCCAATTTGCCAATGATTCGTATTTTCAATTCTCATATATTCTCTACAACTCATATCCCCCCTCCTAATTCCTATTTTCCAATCCCCTACATTTATATTTACGTAATTTGAGTATTTTGAGATTTTTTATGTAGTTAGAGTATTTTGGACAATGAATTGTATTATTATAATTGTTATTAAGACTTAACTTTATAATTTGTATTCTATTTTAATTTTTAAATAAGAAATACCCGCTTACCCGCGGTCCCGCCCACTAAGAAAATAGGCGGGTAGCGACAGAAAAAATATGCCCACAAATGCGGGCGGGCTTTTGAATATTTGAGCCCGCGGGTAGATTTTTAAGGCATTACCCGGTTCGCTACCCGCCTAATCCCGCCCATGAACAACTCTACATTGTTAGTAGCTTTGAATTGAAATTTCAAAGCGTACTCAATGACTTTCCTCTCAGGCGTTATGAGTACCAATCTAGCCCCTGCGCCAACAAGTCTGGATGACCCATCAGTTAACAGTTGCCAGATTGGTGTCATTAAGACTGGCCTGAAAATCAAGAACCTGTTTTTTGGTTTTGCTTGGCCTTGTTTGTGAGAATTGATCAAGGAACGTTGATTGTTGTGCTTGAAAAGGGTGATTGTGTGCATGTTTGGGAACCCATACACCCTCTCACATGTTTCGTATTGGTATCAGAGCGTAAATTGTGTGGAGGGACAGAAACACAAAAGAACAATACTGTCAGGGAAAACTAGAGTATTGTGCAAACATACACATATTGGTAAACTCTTTCTAATTTGTTTTTAGATTTCATACATTGGTAATCTGAAAGAAAACAGGTTAAAAGTTCTTGTTAATCATTCAATATTTGTATCTTGAACATCTCTTTCTACATTAAAGTTCTTTATAAATCAAGATAATAAACTGAATCAGGATTTCTAATTTTTGTTGTGTTTACTTCTTTGATTTACAAATTTTCTTTTTCTATGTCTTTATCCTTGTGAAAGTTGGGAAATGGATGCTAGATTAGAGGCCATAAAAGTAGCCTTATAAATAGTGACCTAAATTTTGGCCACTGCTGGGCTTAGGAACAATGATAGACCCCCTTTAAACCATGTTAATAACACTATGAATAGAAATCAGGAGGATAGAACAGTGAGGATTGAATTGCATGACTTTGATGGACAATCCCATGACCCTGAGACCTATATTGAGTGGAAGCCAGTTTAGATAGGTGTTTTGAATATGAAGAAACATTACCTGAAAGACAATACAAATTGGTTAAGATAAAACTCACCAAATTGTTGTGTGCTTAGAGGGTGTCCAAAAACAAAGAAGGAAAGAAGATAGGGCTAGAATTGACACACGGGATAAATTGAAGAAACATTTGAGGAGAAAATATGTTCCTTCAAACTATAAATAGCAATTATATGTGCAGTGGAACACCCTAAGTTAGAAAAATAGAAGTGTTGCTGAATATGTGCAAGAATAGGAGAAGTTGTATGTCCTTTGTGAAGTGACTAAGACAGATGAAATGAGGGTGGCCAAATTAATAGCAAGACTTAGGGATGAGATTCAGAAGAAACTAATGTTGATACCCAACTTGACTTTGTAATTAGCTTGTAACATGGCTTTGAGTATAAAACAGCATGTTGGGAAAAAGAAAACTAGTTATACTTCAAACTATAATAGGACCCCCAAGAGCAAATCTGCTAAGGCAACAACTAACTCTCCTAATCCACCCTAGAAAGATAGCCAAGACAGTGGAGCTAAGAGTAAGGTAAATTTATCCTTGAAGAATGTGGTTTTTTTCAAGTGTTATGGACATGGACATTATAGGGATGCTTGTCCCAATGCCAGAGCTTTTACTATACAAGAGTGGAATGAAATGAAGGATGAAACCAAGCCTAAGATGATGCTTCTATCTAGGAATAGAGTAAAGGAGGAGAGCTGGCCCTCCATTGGAAGTGATGAACCTGAGGGGTCCTACAAAATAGATGAAACAGGGAATTTACAGAGAAATGAGAGTAGTATTGAGGATAGTGAGACTGAGGAAGCGAGGGAAAGGATATTGCCTAAGGAGGATCATTATAACCTGATTGTTAGGAGAAGCTTTCATGCTACCCCTGAGGCTAAGGGATCAGATCAGAGGGAGAATATTTTTCAGACTAAGTGTAGGGTGAAGGATAAGATTTGTGATCTTATCATAGATGGAGGGAGTGAGTCCAACTGTGTTAGTTTGGACCTTGTGTCAGAATTGAAACTGAAGACCAAACCTCACCCTCATCCTTACAAACTCAAGTGGTTGGACTGCAAAGTTAGTGGATCAGTAAACAAACAATGTTTAGTAGGATTCACCGTAGGGACTTATGAGGATAAAGTGATGTGTGATGTCTTAGAAATGAATGTCTGCCACTTGCTCCTAGGAAGACCTCGGCAATATGACAGAACGAGTAAACATGATGGATTTACTAACATTTACACTATCAAACATGAGGGAAAATTGAAAGACTTAATTCCTTTGCCTCCTCATAAAGATATTCCCCCTCTTATTAAGAAACCTGTACATTTGATTAATAGGACGGTTTGTGAGAAAAAAATCATAAACAAGGAAATAGTGTATTTGTTGTTCATCGAAGAAGTAAATATAAACTCAAGCATACCACCTGAGATTAGGCAGTTGTTGCATCAATACCAAGATGTGTTTCCAGAGGATTTACCAAAGGGACTTCCACCTATAAGTGGCATTGAATATCAAATAGACCTTATCTTTGGGGCTCCATTACCAAACAAACCAGCCTACAGAACCAACCCCACAGAAACTAAGGAATTACAAAGGCAAGTTGAAGAGTTGTTACAAAGAGGATTTGTAAAGGAGAGCCTTAGCCCTTGTGCTGTGCCTACACTCTTAGTTCCAAAAAGGATGGAAGTTGGAGGATGTGTATAGATAGTAGGAGAGTCAATAATATCACCATTAAGTATAGATTTCCTATACCTAGGATAGATGATATGCTTGATGAACTTGCAGGTTCCCAGTGGTTTATCAAGGTAGATTTGAGGAGTGGTTACCATTAAATTAGAATAAAAGAGGAAGATGAGTGGAAAACAGCCTTTAAAACAAAATGTGGACTGTATAAATGGTTAGTAATGCCATTTGGACTTACTGGGGCACCAAGCACCTTTATGAGGTTGATGAATGAAATTTTAAGACCCTTCTTAGGAAATTTTATAGTGGTACACTTAGATCATATTCCGATCTATAGCAAACAAGTGGAAGAACACTTGGAACACCTTGGTAAGTTGTTTGAGGTTTTGAGGAAACAACAACTGTATGGTAAGCTAGAAAAGTGCAGTTTCTTAATGCAGGAGATATCTTTTTTAGGATTCATTATAGGAAAAGAAAGAGTGAAGGCAGATCCTACAAAGATTGAGGCCATCCAAACCTAGCCTACATCCACCACCATAACTCAGATTAGGTCTTTTCATGGCTTGGCATCTTTTTATGGGAGATTTATAAGGAATTTTAGTTCCATTATGGCACCCATCACAGAATGCACCAAGAAAGGAACATTCTATTGGACACCAAAAGCTCAACAAGCTTTTGAAGCTATGTAAGACATAATGTGCAAAGCTCCTGTCCTAAAATTACCTGCCTTTACAAAACCTTTTAAATTAGAGTGTGATGCTAGTGGAACAGGCATAGGGGCAGTTCTAGTGCAAGAGGATAGATCAGTAGCATTTTTCAGTGAGAAATTAAGCAAGTCTAGGCTTAACTACTCTACTTATGATAAGGAATTTTATGCAATGATTAGAGCCTTGGAACACTAGTCTCATTATCTGAAGGTGCACCCTTTCATATTATACACTAACCATGAATCTCTTAAAAACATACATGGCCAACAAAAACTCAATCCTAGGCATGCTAGATGGGTAGAATTTTTGCAAACCTTTAATTTTTCAGCCAAATACAAGACTGGGAAAACTAATGTCATAGCAGATGCCCTAAGAAGGAGACACAGCTTGTTGGCTATCCTTGAAGCCAGAATCTTGGGGTTTAAAATAATCAAAGAACAATATCCAGGAGACCCTGATTTCAACATCCTTTATACAGCTTGTTTAACGGAACCTCAAGGATTATTTTACATACAACAAGGATTCCTTTTTAAAGGAAATAGATTATGCATACCTAAAACACCCCTAAGGACTTTGTTGATTAAGGAGGTGCACGAGGGAAGTTTGGCTGGGCACTTTGGGATTCAGAAAACCCTTTACATGGTCAGTCAACATTTCTATTAGCCTAAGATGTTAGGAACTATAGGAAAATACATCCTTAGGTGTAAAGCTTGCATAAGGGAAAAAATTACATTTCACAAGGGAGAATATATGCCTCTACCTGTAGCCAACAAACCTTGGAAGCACTTAAGCATGGACTTTGTAGTAGCCTTTCCAAGAACACGGAGGGGTAAAGACTCTATCATGGTAGTAATGGACAGATTGTCAAAAATGGCACTTTGTAGCTTTTCATAAGGTGGATGATGCGAAACATATGGCATGGGATTCCTATGACCATTGTGTCTAAAAGGTACAATAAGTTCCTAAGTCATTTTTGGAAAACCCTATGGAGACTGTTAGGCACTAAGCTCTTGTTCAGTACAGTATATCACCCCCAGACTGATGGCCAAACTAAGATAATAAACAAGACTTTAGGATCTATCTTAAGGACTTTGGTGAACAAGAACCTTAAGGATTGGGATCTCAAATTGTGCCAAGCAGAGTTTGCTTACAATAGGAGTCCTAGCTATAGCACTAAGCACACACCTTTTGAATGTGTCTATGAAGAGAATCCTTTGTTACCTGTATCTCTAATTTCTGCAAACAAAACATGACAGGTCTCATAAAGATGCTGAAGAACATGCCAAGGAATTGTTGAAGCTACACAAAACCATACAGGAGAATATCAATAAGACAAATCACAAATATAAGCTGAAGGCAGATAGGATATCACAAGAATAAACTGTAACAACCCAACTTACCATTGATTGAGTAAATAGGGTTATCACGGGGTTGATTTCCCAAAACAAAATAAATCTAAGTTCTAAAACTTGAGCAAAGGCGTCACCAGTTCTAAAACATAGCTAAATCAGCTAATTCTCAAACCAAACATCTAACTGAAATACAATATAATCATAAAAGTCACTCTATAAGTCCAATATAACAAAAACCTAATACAATACTACACTTCTCACGTACTCAGCTCAATATAACATCTCTGTATCTCTAATCATCACTGCTAACCCATCGTTCCCGACCAGTTCCGATCTGCAAACAAACTAAAAGATGGAAACAACAGGGTGTCAGGTTCAACTGAATGAGAAGTAACAATCGAAAACAACAAAACACAGTATTTCAAAATAGAAGATTAAAAGCAACATCACTTTCCTAGATCTATGTGCGCACAGGGAGTCCAGTTTGAGAGGTGCCCCATAGCTCTATGGCTATGTCGCTCTCGGGTGAAGCTAGTCAATATCTGAATGATAACTCGCTTCAAAAACAAGGATCAGGGAACAATGTTCCTCAACTCCGTCAATGACCAGCTCGCAAGCCCGATCCATTGACCATATCATAATATCAACATAAGCAGTCACAACAACATTTGTCTTTTCAATTTTCAATTTCGAAAGAGCTTTAGAAACAGTTTATTTTCAAGAAATGTAATCAGGCCAGACCCCTTTATGGAACTGTTACTACTCACCGATAACCTTGCTTCAAGAAGTTGAGACCGATTCACTACAGTCGACTAAAAGGGATTATCGACGTAATTGTATCCTGAAGTATGACAAAATCGCAACATCACCATAGAGCGTTCAAAACTTAGTACTAACATATAACTTATTACATCTCCTCCTAAGACTAAAGCTTAACTAAGACTTTTGTTTTAGCATGTCTAATTAAACACAAATGTCTACATTTAAACCAAAGTGAATAAGCATCTAAAGAATCTAATAATCTCTTCAAGAATATAAACTAATCCAATATTTTATCAATAACCAATATTTCCCAACACAACTCATAATCTTGATATCCATAAAATTAATACCATCAACACAAGCTTATCTCTTTTATTATTGTAAATCTTGATATCCATATCATCTTGATATCCAAGAAGAAAAGATGCAAAGATACTTGCAAATTGATAATAAGATATGTAATAACAATCATCAAAAGGGCAGAGAACATGAATTTATTTACTACCTTAATAAAATGGCGGCAATGAATCCAGGGACAGATGAGGCAATAGCCACTGCCTTCTGCGACATCTGTATCTGAAAGTCAGAGAAATGGGGAAAGGGTATTTAGGTTTTGAATGGCTTGAATGAAAGCTTGGTTATTTAGTTCTTGATGCTCAATGAAATTAGGGATTCATGGTTCAGTTATTTAATTCAAAAATCAGATAAAGAAGGCAAGATGAATATACCTGCTGTTGCTTTATCCCTAATTCTAAAATCAGATGCAGAGTAAAGGATCTTGTTCTTCGAAAATCAAAACCAAGGAGGAGGATTTATTATATTTGACTGAAACCGCTTAAATGAAGAACAACCTGCTCAAATTGGATTTGCTGTATTTCGGGCAAAACTCACGCAGAACGGGAGGGCCATTGTTGGTCTTCTTTAAAAAAAAAAGGTTGAAGAAATAACAATGGCTATTGATTTGTTTCTCTTCATTATTTTTTCAAAAATCAGCAGAAAATGTACCTAGTTTCTTCAAAAATCGAAGGCAGAGGAAGGATCGGTGCTTGCTTCTTGCAAAAATCAGGTGGAAAAGGCTAGAGTTATTTTTTATTTTTGTTCGAAATATTAGAGAAAAGTAGGAAGTAGGTGCCGCCTCCTTTGGACAATCAGGTTCAAGGAAAAAGATTGGGGTTTAGGGTGGGAGATGATGAACAGTGATAGTAGTATTGAAATCTGATATTGATTATTATTATTAGTATTATTATTATTGTTGTTGTTGTTGTTGTTGTTGTTGTTGTTTTTATTATTATTATTATTATTATTATTATTATTATTATTATTATTATTATTATTATTATTATTGAATTAAATCATACCGCCACTAAGGCTCAGTTATCTATTTTATATTTTCTTCTAACTTTCACCCAAATAAATTTCTATTCGCAATATAAATTCTCAAATGTTACATAAACAGTAGCTGAAAGTTGGTGATTTCGTTTGGGTTCATCTAAAGAAAGACAGATTTCCAAACCTGAGAAAGAACAAGTTGATGCCTAGAGCATTAGGACCTTTCCAAATCATAGCAAAATATGGAGAAAATGCTTACAAGGTGGACCTGCCAGAAGAGTACAACATCTCTAGTACATTCAACATAGGGGACCTCAAATCCTACCATGGGAACACAAAATTAAGGACAATTCTTCCCCAAGAAGGAGGAGTTGAACCAATTATGCCTGGTTCAAACTTAGATACACAACAAGGACGTCAACAAGGGAGAAATAACACTAACCAAGACAATCTAAGTCATTTCAATTAAGAACAAACATCACCAAGGGGTTTAAACACACAAGATCAGAATTCAGAAGAAATAGTCTGCAAGCTAACCTTGCAAGACACCTAGAGATCAGACCTGTGGATCAAGGACCAAGAAAACCCAAAGAATGTCATCTATATACATGGACCAAGCAGCCAAGGCCTAAGGGTAGCCCTCCTACTACAACTCCTTCCGATTTCCGTAATTAGAACTTGTGGTGTGACTATCACAAGGAACATGGGCATACTCCGTCACAATTCAGAGAACTTAAGCGCATTTTTCATCAACTAGCCGAGGAAGGGAAACTCGAAAGGTTCTTGAATTGGAAGGAGTATGGCTCTCGTAGTGACAATGAGAGAAGGTCACACCGTACGAAGCATAAATCTCTCAAACATGAGGATAGAAATAAAGGACTACTCCAATGATACCTACGACATCATAAATTTGATAATAGGTGGTTTCTCTGAAGACTACCCAACCCTCAGAGCTGCGAAAGATAAGTTCCATACTTTGCTCAAGGGCCCCTCAAAATCAACTACGGGAAACCCCGTGATGAAGTTTGATGCTACTATCAAGATATCAAGATAGGCCAAATGAAAGTTAGGCGAGTGCTCGTTGATACCGGAAGCAAAACTGATTTAATCACCATGAATTTTCTAAAACACATAAAATTTTTGGAAAAACATCTACTTACTATTGACAAACCCCTCATTGGCTTTGGAGGTAATCGAATTTTACCCCTGGGAACAATCATACTTCCAGTCTGTGTTAGGAAAAAGGGTATTTGTAAAACAATGTCGATTCACCTAGTATGATTCCTTATCATAAGTCCCGGGTGATTGACAGCTGAGCAAAGCGGACCCATGTCCAATCTAAATGTCGATCAATTCTTTCGAAGAATTCACCTAGTATGATTCCTTATTAGAAAGTCCTAGGTGATTGTGTTTTGGGCCAAATCGTCATTCAAGCTCAAATGTCGGATCATCATATGAGGCTCTAAGGTCGTATCATCAAAAGTGGCTCAAAGGCCTTCCACCAAGTATGGGCCTACTGAGGTATGATTGTTTTCCGCATAAAGATTGATGCTCTTGCTATTAAATACCTTACTCTATCACTCTTCATGCGTGGGGCTAATGTTTTGGAGTCAAATAAACTTGTAATTCTTTTAGTCATCACCCATTGTAGTTGGGTCATCGAAAAGTCGGACCCCATTTTTAATCTCTATTGTGAAAGGGATGAAAAAATTCTAAGTACTTTTTTGACTTTCGTGACTTCGTTAGTTCATGTTATATGTAAGTCGGACCCTTCGTTTTAGCCTAAAGGGAATATTGGGTTAGTTTGGTTAAGTATTGAGTTCACCCGCCTCAAAGAAAACTCGGTTCAAGCATTAATGGCTTATGTTACCTGAGATTCGAATGTGTCAACTAAGCTATATAAGTCGGAAACAATTGGAGTCCAGTAAAGTCAAGTTTCCAAAAGCATCATAAACTCACAACTCGGCCCTCCGAATTATTGGAGGTAATTTGCACTATGTAAAAGTATGACCCTCTCGTTTGTGATAAAAATTAAAATTAAAATTAAGAAATTATTCTAAGTATGTTATTAGGCCGAGACATGTGTATTCTCAACACTTAGACATATTCGTCTAAGTGTTGAGAACTTTTCGTGTCATCGTACATCTTTTTTGAGGCCCTACAAAAGTCGGACTCTTTTAGTTCCCAAAGGCTGAAATGAGGATTAATTTATCTAAGTGTGGATGATAAGTCATATCATTGTGAGAATCTTGTAGATCATAAAGTCGCACTCAATATTGGGTCAAATTCCTTATTATAGCTTATTTTTGTCTAAGCATAGAAGTAAGTTCGAGACATCATGTTGCCCCATTTCATAGAAAAGTTGGACTCTCTTTTTAGCCCAAAAGACTGATAGGGGCTAAAAATTTATATGTGTTGATTATTATTTATATCTTTCTAGTCCAACTTTTATACCATGTAGGACTCTATTTTTGACATTCAAGATGAAAAATGCCAAATAGTTTCTAAGTATGGAGCAACTTTCGAGTCATCCACATATCCACACTATTGAAAAGTCGAACCCTTAAATTGAAGGTTTTATTTAAGAATCTTAAAAATTATTCAAAGTATTGTGCTTGCCATGTCATCTCATGACCGAAACATAGAAAAGAAGGACCCCAAAATTGAGTTGGCCAATTTGGATATCATACAATATGGTTAAGTATTTTACAAGAGCTGAGTTATATCTTAATTGGTTGTCGTGATATTGAGGATTCGGCTGCCATGAGGCGATTCGTGTCGTCGAATAGCCGAATTTCCTAATCTGGTGTTTTCATGCAATTCATACTAGTCATGAGCTATATGATCATTGTGCGAGTTGTCCGTGTTATCAAAAAAGTTGGACTTCCAAGTGGTTCCAATAATTTTGCAAAATAGTCAAAGTATAGAAGAAACTTTGAATCTCATTTTTTCCGCCTCATCAATAAGTCGGACCCCATCTCTAAGCTAAGGATTGGAATAGAGCTTAGTTTGTTTAAGTATGAAGAACAATCAAGACATATGAATGTTGCGGCATAAGAAAATCATCCATGTTGGGGCTTACTAATTTTAGTCCTAATTGTCCTTATTATAGAAGATTCGATCCGCGTCATGAAAAAATCGTCCAGGTCTTATAAGAAGTCGGACCCCCTAAAATGAGGTTCATCTAGTTATCTCTGATACACGGACACGCTAATTGACAGACGTGTCCCGTGTCGGACACGGACACGCGACGAACACGCGAAAATCCGTGTCCGACACGCCAAATGAAGTGTCCAATATTTCAATATTTTTCCGGACACGCGGACACGGCTAGGACACGCAAGGGACACGGCAAGGGACACGGCAAGAGTGAAGGACATGTTTTTAAAAAAAAAATTGAATTGAAAACAAAAGAACAGAATTGAGAACAGAACACTCGAACTCATTGTTTCCCTCTCACTCAATTCCTTCTCTTTCAGTCTAACCCTAAAAAATCTACTCAACTTTTCCTCCACCTCCACCGTCGCTGTCGCACTCCCGCACCACGCCACCGCCGGTTGCTCCTCCATCACAGACGATTACGAACACTCGAACTTGGTGCTGCGTTGCTGCTGCTGCTCCTAAAATCAAAATTTTTAATTTTGTTTAAGGTATTTTCACTCTTTATCCTAAATCCTAATATTAATCTTATTCTAATCTTTAATCTTAGTGTTAATCTTAAATTCTTAATCTTGTTGGCTTTCAAGTGGAAATAATTGGTGTCATTTCGGCCATTAGTGTTAATATTAATCACACATTCAGACCCGAATAATCTTCAACCTTCCATTTGGGTTTCACGGATTCTCCAACTTCTAGATGGTTCACCTTCAATGGAGGTCAATTTAACTAATTATTGCAGCAATTTTTTGATTAGACTATCACCAAATTTTGTTGCTTATATGTTGAATTCAACCAATGTTAAAACAAACCCAGATATTGCTTATCGATTCTTTAATTGGGCTGGTAAGCAAAAGAAATATAATCATAAAGTTGAATGTTATGTTTCTTTTAAATACTCATGTTGTTTATTTGGTATTTATTTGCATTTTATGTGATTTTTATATTTTTAAAGTGTTTATTTACAAATATCAAATGAAAGATTGTAAAATTATCTTTAATTTGATATATTTATTATATTACCATTTTCGTGTCCTCGTATCCGCCATTTTTAAGTTGACGTTTTTCCGTACCCGTGTCGTGTCCATGTCCGTGTCCGTATCTGTTTTAGTGCAATCTAGCTAGTTATGAGAAAATTATTTGAAGTACCACAAAATTTCCGTAACATCTGTAGTCCGTGGCATACAAGACATCAAAAAAGAAATAAAAAAAGAAGAGAGAGAGAGAGAGAAAAAATTGAAAAAAAAAAATCTGCATCATGTGTATAAGTCGGACTCATCTATGACACACAAATTGAGAAAAAATTTCTAAGTTAATAGGTACTTACTGCATCATGACAAAGTCGGACTCTTTATGGCAAACAAATGTCAAATAAAAATTTGTCCAAGTTAGTAAACAATTTCGTGTCATGAGGTAGTGGGTGGTGAAATAGCCTTGGGGAGTGCAAATTACATGTAATCCACGTGAAGAAGCCTCACAAACCCATGGCATCTCAATTGATTTAGATGCCCTTGCTGTGCATCGCAGGTTGTGGGATTGATTCCTTGCAGCTGCATTTTGCTGTTCCTATTTTGCTTTTTAGTTCTGCTGCTAGCACGCGTAAATCATGGGGAATGTGTAAATCGGACCCTTTTTAATGCATAAAACAAATTCTAATAACAAAGTTAAGTATATCGTGTTATTTAGTATTGGCGACAATTTACCTGGGAAGTACTAGTTATAATTAATACGCGTGGGATTGTATCATGAAGCATCCGTTAGCTCAGTTTGTTTGGGGTGCTGCACTGCACGCGTCTTGCAGATATAGCGGTTTCAATTCCCTTTGTTCGCATTTTGCTAAGATTTGGTGTATTGCACCGAGTCATTTTGAAAATGTCATAACTTTTTAGCTATAACTCAGAATTCGACGTATGAGTATTTGATTCGAAGTTAACGAACTCAATTTTCATACTCCCTCCTATTCATAGAGAATGGGATTTTAGGGTGTTGCACCAAAATCAAGGAGGGGCGAGGGACCACTTAAAAATTGGGTGAAAAACTTTCATTTTCCATAAAGGGCATTGATATTTATGTGTTATTGTAATAAGGGTAAAAGGGTAAAAAAGAATGACAAAAATAGAAATTGGACATTTTCAGTGAATTGGCCCAATAAGAAAATGTTTCATTCTCTATGAATAGAAGGGAATATTTCATTAGAAGCCATTAAATTTTGGGAGTATTGATCTCCATGAGCATTTGAGTGAGCTCTTCCATGACCGATACTTCTTACTTAACTCGGTTCAAGATGAGAATTATTTCTGCATAAAGAAAATTGTATCAATTCAGCTAGACACCTCTCATACCATCTTTTATGCGTGATGCTAAATATTATTGTAAAATTTATTTATTTATTTATTATCGTAAAATTACCTTTATGTCCCGTTGACTTTTATTTTTGTTGACCTTTGACCCCTATGTTGACCTTAATTTACAATCAAGGGGCTTATATGACTTTTCCACCTTTGCTTGTCCTCCAAATAAAGATACCAACATCCCTAACTGCTAGTCAATACCACTCTCATCCATTATACTCCGTGTCACCCATGACCTTCCATAAAAGCTACCTTATAATCCATATTCCATAAAAGCTACCTCATAATCCATAATAACCAATATAAGAACTCCTCACATAACTCATTTGTCTCTCTCTAAGCTTTCATTTACCAACCATTATTATGCAATTATTCAAATCTAACTCCCCCTATTACATGTTCCTACCATCTCCGAACCTCCAGATAATCATTAGTAATGCATTCATCATATCATCATCCTTTGAAATCTATCTCCGCAACTGATTTGAGAGTAGGGCTTTCTGAGAGATTACCCCCGGACAAGGCTAACGTATTGTGATGCATGAATTGCAGTTACAACTACAAACGAATTACATCATACTTCAAGATTATTGACTATTAACTTCCATAACCCTTCATCTTCAGGTATTTTGTCTTTTGCACTTCCTCGTTTTATTACCAAAATAGTAACCATGCTCTAAAACTAAATGATACCATCATAGTCAAATTTAGGGATGGAAATGACAGCCCCATGTTGTTATACGTCAAGGGAGCAACAGAAGATGGAACAAAATGCAAAGCAACACCCAGATGATAAAAATGGGATCAAATAATATCCTACTGGCCACAATCAAACAAGGCGAATCTCAAAGTATAGTTCCACATTGAACATCATACCTTCCAAGAAAAATGTTTCTCAATACTACCAATACAAAGGTTATACAAAGTTACAAACCTTATCAACTGTCCAAAACATCCTACAACTACCAATTTATCCAAAACCCTTAAGAGAAGATAAGCAAATTCAACTTTAGTGCAGTCGACCTTGGACGACTACAGAAATTTAACACAAAACAAAGGATCCAGAAGAAAACAAATCTCTCAGACTCCCAATTTACTCAAATGCGTCATCATCGTCATCTGGAAGTGGCTGTGCAGCTGCAACAGCAAGCTCTTGTTCATGCCTACAAGAACACAGCATATGAAGCATTATTTCAAAGGAAGCCAATAATGCAACTTCAAAAAAGATTCATATCAGGCACACCAACAATCAAACATTGTTGCCACATACATTACCCAATCCCATTGAGTGGCTCCTACCAAAGTAGGGTTTGGGGTTGGATTTACGCAACATGACCCTCGTTCTTGATAACAAAGAGATTGTTACTACAAATTGAACATATTGTTAATTACCTCTGCTGCTCGGCCAAATCAATCTGCACCTCAGGGGGAGCCAAAGCGGGAGACTCAACAAAATGCAAGTTGGGATCACTGCAAAACTCGTTAACAGTTAAGAATGATGTCAGATCATAATCCCACAAGTTTATACTAGACAACACATTCTTACCCTGCAAGCTTCCTGGCAAGGTAGAGGAAGGGTTTCTCAAAGTTGTAATTACTCTTAGCAGAAATCTCGTAGTACTGCAAGTTTTTCTTCCTGTGAAAGGTGACTTGCTTGGCCTTCACCTGCCTGTTTTTAACATCAACCTTGTTTCCACATAGCACGATTGGAATGTTCTCACACACCCTAGCCAAAACAAACAGAAGCAAGAATCAGATAATAATCACAGAAAACACCAGAAACAATCCCAGATGATCCTCAAAAACTACCTGCATAGATCCCGATGCCATGTTGGAACATTCTTGTATGTCAATCTCGCCGTCACATCGAACATGATGATGGCACATTGACCGTGAATACTGAAAAAATGCAACATTAATTACTACTCCTACAAAGTAAGAAAATGTTCAAATAACAGCAAATACCATCACAAGTTTTCTCAAAACAGACTCCGGTATGGTTATAGTTAGGATAATTTTAGACATTCAATTTTTAACATTTCTTTTCACAAGGTTGCACAAGACAACATACTCTTGTATGGCCAAAGGCAAACGTATAAACTACAAACATTTTTTGCTCAATTGTTAACATTTATTTTTACAAGATAATACAGACTTCCTATCCCTCATTTTAGCAGAAGTACTCAAAATCAACATACCTTGGCATTTCATTTGGACTAAAAAGGTGAAAAAAAATTCATAGAATAGCAATCACATGTTCACTATTTCAAGCACATACCCATCTCTGAGAGATACACGGGAATAAATAATTTCAATGGGACCTTTTCGAGAGAGCGGGTAATGACGGGTTTATGTGGCTTCATAAGAGGCTAAATTGAGTTCAATTTTATTAGGATCTAAGCAGTTCGAATAAGATCTATTTCCCATTGCAACTAAATACTCCAAATATCCCCATGAATCCCCTTTTGTATGATGTAATTAATAATTTGAAATTGAAGAATAAGAGATAATACAAATGGATGTGAGAAATGAGTGATTGAGATGAAGTGTGTAAATAAAATTGCAATAGAAAATAGCAAAAAAGGACTAAGGTGGGGTTTGAGTGATCGATTGTATGCAACCTTACCATTTACAAGAAAGGGACATGTGCAAAAGGACAAAGTAATATAAATAAAAGTGGTGTATTTCCATGGGCAAAGAAAGAATATCATACGAATTCTTTAATGCCCTTATGGAACTAATTAATATACAATTTTTCCGATCTGGCTTTCACAATTACCATATATATTCATCAATTGCCCTCTCGTTACCATACCATACAATTTTTCAATTTCCCTTTCACGACGAATTGCCATTCAATTCCCCTTTTGCAACTAATTGCCACAATTTCTTTAATTTCCCTTTCACAACTAATTACCATACAATCCTCATACTTAGCATGTAATTCTCACCTCTATTTTTTGAACTATTCATGTTACCCTAAGCAAAATTTCAGACCATATAAGAAACTTAAAACGCTTTAGTTAGGTTAAAAAAAACTTGGGATCAGACGTTTATCTGTCTCAGGCAACCGTATACATTCCCGAGTAACATGTCCTATCTCATCATAAAAAGGATGATAAACATTTCAGACGACTCCAACATAGAAACCCAACATTTCACATCATGTAGAGTACTAAATCATATCAAACAAAACAATGGCATAAGCACAAATCATATCGAAAAACAATTAGGGTTAATACATAGGATAACTCACTAGTATCCATCTCTCAAACCGCCAAACTTCTCTTGACCAGCAGTATCCCAGCAGTAAAACCTAATTTTTCCACAATTTGTAAAGAAATCCAATGGATGAACTTCAACACCAATCGTAGCTGTAAAATCAAATCAATCACCATAAAACTCTAATTTTTCAAATCTCAAAACAAAAAAATCCAGAACCCGATTCATCTTTATAAACTACAACACTTACGTTCATATTTCTTCTCAAATTCACCCGACAAATGCCTTTTAACAAATGTTGTTTTCCCTACATCACAAATCAAAACCCATCAAAATTTATACCTGTAACCCACACAAATCAGAAACCCTAAAACTCACTTAAAAATTACCTGTACCACCGTCACCAACAAGAACAAGTTTGAAACTAGGGTAATCAACAGTTTGCTGATTGGGCAGAGCCTATTTTAAAAAAATCACCAAAAAAAATAAACAACTAGCATGATGATAAATTTCAAAAATGCGAGTCACAAACTGATAGATAAACATGAACTAACCATTTTACAGTCTGATTCAAGAAAATGAGAAATGAAAGAGAATTGAGAACTGAAAAAACAGAGAAAGGGGCGAGATTTTTTAACAATGGATTCAGGGTTTTATATACGGAAGGGTTTCAGGAGAATTTGAATTTTTGAAGATTAAAGTGGCGTTTGGCCAACGCTATATTTTTCACCGTTGGATTTAAAGAATTTAGTTCCGTTCAGATTCTTTCTTTTAAATAAAAACTAAAATAAAAAAGTTTTTAAAAAAAATTGATTTTTGAATCGGTGACACACGTGTGGTGCACGTGAGTAAATAAGATTTTTTTTATCAAATTAATTGTAAATTTGGGCCTTAATGTTCGATAATTTTGCGAATTATATACTTGTTTATCTTTTCACCAATTACGTTATCTAAATTAGCCTTTTGATCAGTATTCAAGACAAGTAACATAAGTAACTTATTTTAGTCCATTAATCTTCCAATTTTTTCCAAAAAAAAAGTTTGATGGAAGAAAAAAAATTAATTCAATGGGTTTGATGCAAGTTCCTCGAGTAATGAATTTAAAGAATCAATGAAAACCGAACAAAATTCATCAAATAATAATAATGATGCTGGTGATTTTTTACAATTAAATTTGTTCAATTCAAGAAAAAGAATTAATTGAATGGATTTGAAGAATGAACAACATACACAAAACTAATTTACGAATCAACCTATTCAAAAAAATTTTAGATAAATCCAAATTGACCAATGTACTACTCAAATCCTCTAACCAAACAGGCAAAAAGCCATGAAACAACTTTTACGATAATAATATATTGCAAATATGTGTTACAAGATAAATTTACATTATTTGTAATCCTTTATATATGGCTTTGAATTATTGTTGAATTACCAAGAAGACGATGAAGATATGATTGCGACAATCAAAGAAGTCGCTCGGAAACTTGATATATACGAGTAGAAGGTGTTTATGCACTTTCCTATTGTGATATTTCTCCCACGAAAGTGCTTGGGTTGATAAAATGAAATTCACAATGAGATACAATCAACACAACAAAATCCTAGCACAAGAAAATTGCAATAGTAAATACAAATGTTGTGGTGAATTAAGAACTTTGATAATATGTAACACCCCGAGATTTTAATGACGTAATTATTTAATATTATAATAGTTTTTA
>NC_080061.1:16288943-16308943 GCF_026212465.1 Amaranthus tricolor
ATAATAAATGGAAGTTGCTTTGAATGGGTGGATGTTAAGCTTGTTGTAGATGCTAGATGCTCTTAAGTGGAGACAAGTAGGCTTATTAGTTCTATTCCTAACTTGTATAAGTTTCCAGTTCATAAGAGAAAGGTAGAACTTAGTTAGGTGATTTTTGTAACTTGTGGTCGTGCAGTGACGCTTGCAGGTACGTATACGCAGTAATTAATTATCATATTCATTGTTTCAAAGTATTAACCATATTTCATGATTATATGTGTTGTATTAGAATTATAGAACGCCAGAAAGTAAACTATGCTAGCGTATAGTCATAATAGTGATATAGGCAAGTAGAATGAAAACATTAGCAGACTATGAGAACAGATTTCTAAATATTAGAGAACGCACCATGGTTGTGTGTGGTATCGAAGTGATTTTCTACTTATTGAGCCTTGATGTATGATTAGTTGGGGTGACTCAATTGGATTATGTCCAGCCTTCTACATGTCATAGAATACATCAAAGATCCAATAATCTTTGCATACTTCTAAGATCACATCAGCCTCTCCCACATCCTTCATTTGGAAGGATTTAGACAAAAAATTCTTTGTCTCTTGGATATGTACTAAACTAGTACAAAAAATGAGCATATCATCTATGTATAAGCAAATGATAACTCCATTGCCATGGTTATCAAATTTGCTATAATAGCATTTATCCGCTTGATTCAACTTGAATCCAAAGAACAATATAGTTTCATCAAACTTTTGATGTCATTGTTTTGGTGCTTGTTTTAGTTCATACGACTTTACAAGTTTACACACCTTATTGTCATGTCCTTTTAAAACAAACCTTTTGGGTTAATAAATTAATTTTAAACATTATGGAATCTATTTACCATAATATACATTTTACACTTAATGTATAAAACACATTATCATACCACTTGATAATTTACATCTTTTTAAGGACACAACTTTATAAGTAGATACTTATAATCAGTTTATAGTTATCTAAACAAATCAATTTGTCACATATAATTGATGAATAAACTATATACCATGCAATTACATATATGGATCAAATAAATCCTAACATTGTTGTATTTTATTTCATACTACAAAGTTTCATTGCCCTTATAACCATGATGATCACATGAATAGATTTCTATTCTCTTTTCTTAATTAAATTATTAAGAAAAATAACACTTTATGATTTCCATCATAAATTTTCATCATCAAAATTATTATAACACATACCCACTTCTTCTTGATCATATATTTGTAGAAGACTATTACTCACATGCTTTACCTCAAATTAAAATTTGAACACATGTACATGATCATTCAAAAGAAGATTTAATCGTATGTAAATACTTTCTCACAATTTTAAACACAAAATATTAAATAAAATTTATTATTAAATAAATTACATGAAAGAAAACTTACTTGTTTTCTTTGATACTTCTTCTTACTAACAATACCCAGGAAAATAAATATTTCATTTACCATCATCAAAATTCCATAGCGAAAACTTGTCCAATTTCATGAAGTTTGATGTGACATCCTTAACGCTTGCCATGATGAAGAAGATATCACAATAGATTATTACAATAATGATGTACTACAAATATGTGTTACAAAATAAATCTACACTATTTATAATCCTTTGTATATGGCTTTGAACTATTGTTGAATTACCAAGAAGACGATGAAGATATAGTTGCGACATTCAAAGAAGTCGCTCTGAAACTTGATATATATGAGTAGAAGGCGTTTATGCACTTTCTTATTGTGATATTTCTCCCACAAAGGTGCCTGGGTTGATAATATGAAATTCACAATGAGATACAATCTACACAACAAAATCCTAGTACAAAGAAATTGCAATAGTAAATACAAATGTGGTGAGTTAAGAACTTTGATGATATTGAGAGTTAATTACTCTCTCAATATTATCTCATGAAAGGAAGAACAAAAATAGGAGTATTCTTAAGAGAGAAATAAGAAATGATATGGAGATGGGATGGAAAGTCCCTTGGCATGCAACCTCTATTTATAGAGCTTTGCATCAAACAATACTTCCTTTTAAAACAAAAGTGTTTCACCAATCAAATCTTATGAATCAAAGTAATGTTTCACCAAGTAAAGCTTACGAACCAAAATAATGCTTCACCAAGAAAAACTTATGAATCAAAGTAATGTTTCACCAAACAAAGGTTATGAATCAAAGTAATGTTTTACCAAGCAAAGCTTATGAATCAAAGTAATGATTCATCAAACAAAGCTATGAATCAAAGTAATGATTCATCAAATTCTTTGAGACATTTAATTTGACTTATAATATATTTATTTTAGTCCCACTACTATACTAAGTATGTAGTATATACAAATCTAGGTTTATAAACTTTAAATGTTAAACATCAACTTCCCTTGAAGTTTCAATTTCCTCAAAGAACACAAACACCCTATTTCGAATTCTCCAATCCCAGTAAACTTATTAAACCTTAGCTTTACAACCTTCAAACTAAATGAAGAAAACCCAAAAACACTACAAAAAACACTCAAAGGAACAATCCCTGAAAGGTTATTATGACTTAAAGAAATCATCTCAATCCTTGGTAAACTCAAAGAAATCATTAGACTTTCTCCCCATCTTCACTTTTCACCCTTGTTAGTGGGGTTTAGCGTCTCGAAATAGATTATGCTTTCGAATAATTTAGATTTTGACTTGTATAAAATCAATGATTCTTTCTTAAGATGTTTTTTATTACCAATAATTCAGATTTTAAGAATTCTTTTGAATTAAATATGTTTCTTTCAATGAATAATTTTGACAAGAATCAATGTTTTTGAACCGAGTTATGTTGTTATAGGGTGTTAACATCCATCCCTATTGAATGGATTATGTTGGTGGTGATACGGTTACACTTGTCATGAATAATCAGAGCTCTAAGTTACTCAAATCAAAACATTCAGTTGCTGTTGACCATGGTGTAAAATCAGTTCATCAAAAGAATAAGTTTTCAATGAGTGAGAAACAGACCCATAAATGAAATGGCCAAGTCTCGAGAACTGCAATGAAAAAATTAAAAAAATAAAAGGTCCTCATTGGCATTGGAGCTTCCCCAAAATACAAAGAGATGCTAAGAAATAAATAACCATATGAGTTTCCCCAAAATTGAAATTTAGGTTTACCAAAAAAAAACAAAAGAATTGAATGCGAAAAAAAAAATTAAAACTGAAATTGATGAAGATGCATGGTTTAAATGTTAAGGGATGCAATTGATGAAAAAAAAAAGAAAAAAAACTCAAAAGCTTTGTTATCCAACAATGGAGGAGGAAAAGAGAATAAGTTAGGTTAAGGGATAGGTCAAGGGGACGAAGAAAAGTCAAAGGTAAAAAAGTGTGGTCAATCGGTCAAATTGTACTAAATCGATCACTTGGCTTGTATACTGGTCAAAATGCTACTTTGGAGGCTGTAATTCGCAAAAAAAAAAAATCAAGGCTGTAATTTGCAAAAGCATCAAACATTAAGGTTGTAATTCGCAAATTCTTTTTCATTTGATGTTAAAAGTAAAAGTTTGATATGAACTTGGTTTATATTTTTTATTATTGTGGATCATTTCTTAATTTATCAATCACAAGATCATATTCCTTATTCTCTACTTTATTAGTTTGATGTTAAAAGTAAAATTTGATAAGATGGCCTTGAATAATTAGGGGAATATTAAGGATGGTTATGAGTGGACTTTAAAATTTGTGGCCTCTAAACCCCCTCCATTTACCAAAGAAAAATTTAGAGGGTTCATGCCAAGAGGTAGAGGACATACCCTCTGAGTTAGGGCTTCTATAAATGATGGTCAAGGCAAGGTTCAAGGTGAATGTCAAAGCCTTCAAGCATGTGCTTAGATTGTTGTATCGTATTGAGAATTTCTTGGGCATAAACGATGATGAAAATGATGCTGGTGAACCTTCAAGAGTTGCTGGCAAAGAAGAGGAGAAAAAGAAAGAAAAGAAGAAGTAAGAGACAGATTCTTGCTGAGAAGACTCTAGTTTAATACCCCACTATTTTGTAGTATTATTATAAATGTTATTTCACCCCGCTATGTACTTTTTATTACTATATTATTGTTAATGTTATTTTAGATATTATGTATGTTAGATGACAATGTTTATCCTCAATAATTTATATTAGAACTAATAAGTATTGTAAGAAATACACGTTAAAGACTATTATAATTCTTCTTTCTATATATTAAGATGAAAATATTATAATAACCGTACACATTCATGGAAATTTGCTAGTAAATAGTTTTATATTCTAGTTAAATGTAGGATTATTAAAAAACTTAAATTGATGACGTTCCATTGCTTTTATAATTGTAATCATAACTATTATATATAACCTGCCATTAAACCTTTCACCTTATAATGACATGCTCTTTCATATTTCGAATATTTATTAGCTTAACAATTGTTTCATCAAGCAAGTTACAATTTCTTCAAATTCCATTTAGCAATCACTCTAAATCCCTATTTCATCTTCCCCATCTTATCCTATAAATACCCCTCTATGCCAAGCTTAGGACTCAATAAACACTAATGATCTTACTTTCTCCTTTTCACCAATAGTAAACCTCATAATAATAATGAGTAAATACAATATTGGTTTTCGATCATAGGGTCTGAAAAAAAAAATAAAAAAAAGGTTTTTGAAACATATATTTGATTATTATGACATCCATAAATACACAACATATCAACATGAAAACAAATTAGCATCATCTTCATCAGTATCTTCTTTCTCTTTGTTTCCATTTCATCTCCACTCAACTTTTCAAAATTGATCTCAATTTATAAACTTTATTTTGAGATAAAAGTGCATATTTACATAGTAACGAAACAAAAAGTCGTATCTTTCTCCTGTTTTATCTCAATTTTTATACTAATTGAAATAATCAAAAACTCAACTCTTAAAACACATTTACTATTTCTTAAGTATGCGAGATGCACTAAATGAAGACTTTGAAATTCAATCATACAAATAAGGCAAGCTATGCATGTGACACTAACAAAAAATCTTAAAGTTTTGTCTTTTCATCTTTAATATAATTAAATTTAGAAGACAAAGAGTTTTATCTTCTAGCATATGTATGTTTATATAGATAAAGATGAATTAAATTGATGAACACTAAGAGTTTCAATGCAATTAAATTTAATTGATATTTAAGAGTTTTAATGCAAAAAAGACATAGGAAAATGAAAATTGTATTAATTTGAGTGGAAAATTGTGTTGTATATGAACGTCACGTCACATATGGCACAAAATTTCTTGGATTATAATATATATATATATATATATATATATATATATATATATATATATATATATATATATATATATATATATATATATATATATGTATATGTATATATATATATATATGTATATATATATATATATATATATATATATATGTATATATATATATATATATATATATATATATATATATATATATATATATATATATATATATATATATATATATGTATATATATATATATATATATATGTATATATATATATATATGTATATAGATATATATACATATATATGTATATATATATATATATGTATATATATATATATATGTATATATATATATATATATATATATATATATATATATATATATATATATATATATATATATATATATATATATATATATATATATATATATATATATATATATATATATATATATGATTAACTATGTTTTTTTTAAAAAAAAAAATAAATTACAATTATGAAAACTCGAAATGTGGCTTTTGTCCACTTTGTTCATTATTTTTTTTAAGTACCTAACGTGTTATTATTTGAGAACAATTCTTTTTTATATGCAGTGTATGAGATTTTTTTTTTTCAAGTATTAGATTCACTTTATCAAAGAGTATGGTGAATATAAACATTTATATGTGAATATAAATTATATAAATAGTTTTTGCCCTGAACTATGTAGGTAGGTCAACCCTTGGTGCACCTAAACGTTACTTGTGTTTAAATTGCCAAAGGTAAATTGCCTCCCTAAGGTGTCTGGTGGACCGACCTTTTGAGGGGAGTCTATGAAGGGGAATAAGTTATTTTTTTGTGACATTATGTAACGCAAATTGTAAAAAAAAATTACAAAGTATGCGTGACAACTCAAGGGTTTTATACTGTATGAGTATATTTTAATTTATCTTATATATATAAATATTTTACGATTTTGTGGATTTCAAATAATAAACATACAAAAAAATGATTTTTAAAGTCAAATGTTTCCAAGTATAAATGATTTGACACGTTAGAGTAACTATTAACTGAATTGTGGATCATATTTTATGTTTTTGTTTTTCACAGTTAATAACCGGTTGTTTGGCATGTTTAAATCATAAGGGTTGGGTGACGTAAATCACACGTCATGAGTGTATTTGAATAATTAATTTTAGAACATCTATATTCCTTAAAACTATATTACTCTTAAATGTTTGTTTTAACGTCTTACACTTTTTGAGTGTGGCGGACACCCCGTTTTTACTTTCCGCTGCTATGAGATATTATTTAAGTCTTATTGTATTTATTATTTTATTATTGTAAAAATTAGGGGTGTTACATTTCAGACCCTGACAAAACTCCAACCCCACCCCGTTGGGACCTTGATGATAAGTCTACCCCTATCAATATCATCTACCCCACAAAACATTGACTTGACCCCTGTCTCTGCCGTGATTAGACAATATTTTATATCAAAGACAATTTGTTAAGGTTCTAAACTAACTAATTTTTTTTTTGGTTTTTGAACAACACTTGATCCATTATTTTTCTTTCTTCCCTTGTTGAAAGACAAAGGAGAACAAATTAAGACGATAGCAGATCAAAAAGCTGTTTTAATATATAATAATAGGAGTATGCTATATTCTAGTTTATTATGCTAGCTTATTTAGACAGGTGCCATTTCAAAATTTCAAGGCCCCGAGCTTGAAAGTATTTGATCCTCCCAGGCCTTGATAAAATTATACGTTTATGATGTTCTGTTCTAACAATTCATTTTGTAGGATGTGCACTACAATCTATCTTGATATTAAATATTTAAAACCTTGATCTTTTGAAATGCTTTAGAACCTTGATTTTTTAAAATACTTTATAACCTTGATCTTTAAAAATATTTAGAATCCTAATCTTTTAAAATGCTTTAGAATCATGATCTTTTAATTCTTTGATGTCTTAATTATGTTTGTCTTCCATCAAGGAGGAGATTGTTAACTTGACTCCTTAATTGAATTAGTTTTTATATTTTATGATGGAAGACCAAAGTCTATGTTTATTATTGATCAAAGTATTAAGTCATATGATTATAATGTTCATGTGATATGAAAATTAAGTTTAGATAAATTACTTTACTTACATCATATTTGTTTGGTTATATTAGATGACAAACTTATGTTGCCTTATTATGTTACTCTCTAACGGCTAAAAACATCATCAAGGTACGATATAATTTATGCATTACTTGGAGTACAAGAATATTATTATCCTCTAATATATGGCAATATCCTTAAAACTGATTTATTCTTATACTTGCCATAGTGAAAACTCAACTCTCTTAAATGATGATAATTCAAAACACATATTAATTAAAAAAATAAATTAAGTAATTACATTTAGTTGTTTAAGTCGGTCTAAAATCATATTAGATATAAATTGAATGATTGATATATATTTAAGTCCGAATTATTGGAATATGCTTAAATAACTTAAGTTTATCTTATGGTTGAATTTATAAGTCTTGAAATTAGTTTCAAAGTCTTGAAGATGATTATGTTTATATAAAGGTTAGTTTCGTAATTATCTTTGAAATATTTTAATAGGTTAAGGTTTATTAAAATTAACTTTTGAAATATTTTAATAGGTCAAAGTTTATTAAAATTAACTTTGAAGTATTTTAATAGGTTGAAATATTGAAATTAAGTTTGTTTATACGTTTATTAATGCTTGAATATTTGAATTTGAATTTAAAAATTTGCTTAAAATAGTTGGATGATTAAATATTCATAGTACAAGCTAAACATGTTTTATTAATTAAGTACACGTTAAGATTTGAATTTAAAATATGTTGTTAAGCTATTTAAAGTGTTTCCTATAAATAAGATGGTAATTTAAATTAATACTAAAAATTAGAAATGACTATTTGAATTAATGCCTAAAATAGGAATTAATTTGATTAAGTATTTACACGTTGATTAATCTGGTTTTGTTGAGTTTTCAATGTCTTGTATGAGTTCTAACGTGGCAGCACAACATTGGTTATTAAAAACAAATTGCAACACATAATGACAAGTTATCAGTGCAACGTCAGTTTGAGATAAAGCTCAAGGTCTTAAAGACTGGCACAGAATGGCCAAGTCAACAAAATTAACGGAAGAAGCTTTCTTGATCTATAAGGATATGTTGACGCGTGACATAAATACAAGGCTTCATTCCAGAATTAAGGATACACCTCTATGCACCTCTTCTAATAATTTTCTCTCTTGTATTAAGATATAAAATTCTCTAAGAGTTGTAATTCTTAATTCATCTAGCTCTTACAATTTGTAATAGGATTAAGTGTTAAAAAAGAGTTAGATTATTTCATAGTTTAATACGCCTAATCTAGAATACTTTTCAAAGTGTTCGACTTGTAAATCTCTATTGTGAGATTTGGGATTTGCTTTTATTAAGGGACTTGTAATACGGTTTTTCAAGGGGAAGAACGTGGTGTGAGGAGATAGTGAGATCTTCTTGTTTGTATTAAAGTCATTAATAAAAGGCGGTTGAATCCTACGGGTTAAAAGAGAACCCATAGGCGGGGAGTAGGTTGTTTAGAACCGAATCTCGTTAACATATCGTGTGTTATTCTCGAAGTTTATTTTCCGCACATACGTTATTGTTTTACGAATTGACTCAAAACTGTCCCAGAGAACAGTTTTGAAAGACTCCTCAATCTCTTGAGATAAGCGACCAGACAAAAGTTTTAAACGTCCATACTCTCTATTCACCCCCCCCCTTAGAGAGTATTCGATTCTTATACTTGCCATATATAAGAGAAATTTGATCTTGAAATATAAACTTTGTAGAGACCTTTATTTTTTATTTTAAGCGATAGATTATATACAAAGAAAAGAATTTTAAAGTATTCGTATTGCCATAATATGCTTTATACTAACAAATATTTGTAGGAAACTTTCCTTTAATACAAGATTCAGTTGCTTAGTTTCAAGTCCTTGAAGGCCATTAACTATTCCAGTTTAGTCAAGTAGCCACTGAGAATTCTATCTTTAAACAACTATTTAATTTGAAAATTGTAGCATATAAAAAACTAACATAATACCATACAAGAATATCAAAAAGCTTACCACTAGTGGAAAAAAACGTATCTGCTGCTAATCATTTGCTACGGTTTTTTACATACGTAGAAATAAATAGGAAAAAGAATTAGGAAAAAAAAACACTCAAATGCTACGGTTTTACGCTGCGGTTTTTGTCCTGCCCGCAATAGATAATTCTTCCCAAAAAATTAAAAACCCGCGTTTTAACGTTCATTTGGTTAAACCCTCATATAAACTGTTGTATTCCTAAAACCCACGACTACCTACTGTCTTCTTCTTCAAGTTCCTCCATTTGTTCAAGTTCTCAAAAATCTTTGCAAAAACCCACGAAAATCTCTACAACAATCTCTTCAAGTTCTTCAAAAACAACCCACGACCGCAGCTACTGTGTTCTTCTCTTAAAAAATCTCTACTATGTTCTTCAATTTCGTTCATGCTTATTTACTATATTATACATAAGTAAATTAGTATAACCACCCATTGCACGAATTTCCTTCTCCATCTTTTTTTAAGTTATTCAACCCACCATAGTTGTTTTTCCTTCCAAAAGCCACAACATTAGGGCTAAGCTTGTTCTTCTTCAAGGTATAAATTTTTCAATCTTTGTTTAAGTTCTTCAAGAATAGCTTCATTGTGTTTTAATAAGGATTTAATCTTTTTTTATACTAATTTTGATTTTGTTTTACATTGTAGGTTACATAATCTTATTGTAGAAACAAAATTATCATATCTCATTACCAAGATATGTATTTTATATTTGAATGTGAATAATTTACTTATGTATGTACTTGAATATTTGAATGTGATTAATTTACTTATGTATATATGTAGTTGTATATTTGAATGTGAATAATTTACATATGTATGTAGTTGTATATTATTAGTTTCTTATTATTTTGATTTATGTGTATTTGATTAAAGAAAATGGTTTTTTTTTGGTTATATACGTTTTGTAATTTAAATATAAAGAATTTGATTACTTTAAATAATATAAAGGTTATATGGGGTTAGATAGGGTTAATTTGGTTTAATTATATATGTTAAATTTGTGTATTAATTTTGTTTTGAATTAATTAATCACACTAATTAGGATGACAAAAGATCGTTCTTGGATGTATGGAAGCATTGAATCGTCAAAATTTATTGATGGCGTATTAGAATTTTGTAGTATTGCGGTTGAACATCAAGTAAGGACGAAGGGATTTGGTTTTTATTGCCCATGTGTCACCTATGGCAATGTAACAAAGGTAGATAGTGTTGATATCCTTAGGGAGCACATACTTCGACGTGGGTTTAGGCCTCAATATCATGTTTGGGTTTGGCATAGTGAGGAGGGAGTTTACAAAGAGGAAAGTGTTGTTGAGGACGTCAATAATGTGGCTGATGTCAATGAGGATGTAGTAGATCATGTTGATGGGTATAAGACTGATCAAGAGAATGTCGATGAGGATGTGGATCGTGTTGATGAGATGATGGAGGGAGTCGAGGATGAGTTAGGAAAACGTCCTTGTGTTTTTGACTTGTTGACAGAGGCTTCTCAAAAGCCTTTGTACCCTGGATGTACAAAGTTCACCAAACTAACAGCAGTGTTGACAATTTTCAACATTAAGTCAAAGTTCAATTGGAGTGACGCTAGTTTCACAATGTTATTAGAAGCGTTAGGTGAGATGCTTCCTTAGGGAAATGAACTTCCAAAGTCGACATATTATGCCAAAAAGCTCATGTGTCCTTTCGGCTTAGAGTACCAGAAGATTCATGTGTGTCCGAATGATTGTGTATTGTATCGGAATGAAAACGAGAACTTAGAAGAGTGTCCTAGGTGTGGGTTATCGCACTACAAGCGTAAAGGGGCTTGGGATGCTAAAGGGCCCCCGGCTAAGGTATTGTGGTATCTTCCAATAATCCTAAGATTCAAGCGCTTGTTTTCTATAAAGAAAGATGCGTTAAATTTGAGATGGCAAGGGTCACTTGCTCACACATCCATCTGATTCTCCTGAGTGGAAGAGTATTGATAGGTTGCATAAGACTTTTGGGGATAATGTTCGTAATTTAAGGCTCAGACTGTGTATGGATGGAATGAACCCATTCGGCAATCTTAGTTCTCAATATAGTACTTGGCCGGTACTGTTAGTGATCTATAATTTGCCACCTTGGTTGTGTATGAAGCGTAAGTACATTATGCTTTCGCTTCTTATCTCGGGTCCTAAACAACTTGGCAATGACATAGATGTATATCTTGCACCTCTTGTTGAGGATTTGAGAAAGATGTGGGATGAAGGCATTTCTGTGTTTGATGAATATGCTAATGAGGAATTCACTTTCCATGCAATGCTTCTATGCACCGTTAATGATTTTTCGGCATATGGAAATTTATCGGGGTATAAGAACAAAGGGAAAAACGCATGCTCAATATGTATTGATGACATGGAATCCACGTAGATTCCTAAGTGCAAACACGTATTCATGCATCATCGAAAGTTCCTCCCACGAGATCACCAATATTGTAAGAAGAAGAAGATGTTCAACGGGGAGGTTGAGAACCATATAGCTCGTCGACTGTTGACCGGTTATGAGGTTTATGAACAGGTTAAGGGAGTTGAGACTGTATTTGGTAAAACAGGGCAAGTGCAAGGGGTGAAGACTGATTATGGAAAAAAGAATCTTTTGGAAGCTTCCATATTGGAGAGATCTACATGTTTGGCATTGTCTTGACGTAATGCATATAGAGGAAAATGTATGCGATCCCATACTCGGGACACTCATGTACATTCCGGGTAAAACAAAGGATGTTAGGGCTGTGCGAGATTGGTTTGACTGTAAGGGTCTTCGTCCGGAGTTGTGGGCACATGTTAAGGTGAGTAAGAAAAGAAATAGAGCTGATGAAGTTGGTGGCAGTAACAAGGGAAAGGGCGGTAAGAAGAAGATGTGTAATGACAAAGTTAAATTGCCTCTAGCTTGCTACACATTGTCCAAAGCAGAGAAGCGGACATTTTGTGAGTCTTTGTATGGCATTAAGGTTCTGTCTGGGTACTCATCCAATATGAAGAGATTTGTGACCCTAAATGGTGAACTGAAGTTGGGAAGCATGAAATCTCACGATTGCCATGCAATGATGCAAGTGTTCTTACCAATTGCAATCCGTGGAATACTGCCAAAACATGTGAGATATGCTATTACCGAGCTATGTTTGTTCTTCAACACAATTTGTAGTAAATTTCTTGATCCCTTTAAACTTGATGCTCTTCAAGTCAACGTGATTGTAACTTTATGCAAGTTTGAGATGTATTTTCCACCTTCTTTGTTTGACATAATGGTTCATCTTATTGTCCATCTCGTTCGTGAGATCAAGCTTTTGAGATGTTATCCTTTTGAAAGACACATGGGTATTTTACAAAACAAGGTGAAGAATCCAGAACAACTCGAGAGGAGTATGATTCAAGGCATTGTGAGCGATGAGATTAGTAACTTTATAGCCGAGTATCTAGCCATGGAAAAGCCTATTGGACTTCCCACCTCTCGACATGAAGGAAGGCTTGAGGGAAAAGGAACAATTGGCTCCAAATCGATCATACCTCCTCGAGACAGTCTTCTACAAGCACACTTGTATGTGTTGCATCATATTCCTGAAGTCCATCCTTTTTTAAGTGAACATTTAGATATATTGCGCACAAAATATCCTTGTAAAGGGGATAGGGGATTGATGCAGTTGCATAACAAGGCGTTTATTGATTGGTTTCATAATCGAGTAATAAGTGAAGAACTCAAGGGTGTATCAGAAATTGTTAAATGATTAGCCTTTGGTCCTCGTGATGATTTCAACAAATATGAGGGTTACGATGTCAATGGCTTCACATTTTGGACTGAGGGTCAAGACAAGAAGTCATCTTATCTAGAGAATAGTGGGGTTTCTATTTTGGCGACATCTACATTTTACGCGAGTGCCAAGGATCAAGCGCTAGTTGATTCTAAATTTGTATACTATGGGCGGGTACATGAAATATGGGAGCTTGACTATTCTACTTTCACTATTGGTCTTTTCAAATGTAAGTGGGTAGATAATAATCGACGATGCATAAAAAATAACGACCCTTGTGGATTCACTCTTGTAGACTTAGCTCGTTTGCGTGATAGTGAGGAGCCATTCATACTAGCCACACAAGCCAAGCAAGTATTCCACATTGTAGACCCGTCTGATAAAAAATGGTCTATTGTTGTACCGGGAAAAAGAAGCATCCTTGGTATAGGTGATGTTGAGGATGAGGAAGAATATGAAGCTTTTGAAGACTCCTCGCCCTTTATCAATCCAAAATCAGTGGATCAAGATGATGTAGATGTTGGTTATATGCGTGTAGGTCACATGGAAGGAATACATTTGAATTAAGTGATTCACAAGGTATGAATTTTAAGGTTTTTAAAGTTTTTTTGGCACTTTCGCGCATAAAGTAGCTCAAACATGGTTTGTTTTGCATGAAGCTTTGCACACAACACTATTAGGTATATATTATTGTGTTGAAGTGGTTAGAATTGTAAATCATAGTCATATTCTTAATATTACTTGGTAAGTTGCGACTTTAAGGTTTTTTTAAGCTTTTTTGGCACTTTCGCGCATAAAGTAGCTCAAACTTGATTTTTTTTGCATGAAACTTTGCACACAACACTATTTGGTATATATTATTGTGTTGAACCTATTAGAATTGTAAATCATAGTGATATTCTCAATATTACTTGGTAAGTTTGTTTTTTATGCTTTTTTGGCACTTTCACACGCAACACTATTTTGTTAGAATTGAATTTACGTTCCTATGTTCTAATATATTTCTATTCATACTCTTTCAGGTACTGATATATACAATGCATCTTTTCAGAGAAGAAATTGTCCCCGAGATTGAGACCTCGAATAATGAGCGTCATAGTTATGACAATGAAGAGGACCAAATTATTAGATACGAGTGTATGGTTGAAGACGCTCTACCACTTAACAATGATTATGACACTGAAGACGCCCCACCAACGGATGCTTCCACTACCACTAAGAAAAGAAAAGGGCGAGATCCTACGAAAAACGTCAAAGTCATAGAACCCATGCATTTGGAATACAATGCATTGAGTCAACCTTGCGGAAAATGGCGTAGGCAATATGGAAAACAAGTGGGCCTATGTATCTGCAAGATTTCCATATTATACGCACGAAACGAGGTTCCAGAGGGTTTGAAAAACTCTCTATGGAATGATTAAAATTAATTTAATTGAAACTAATAAATATAATTTTTTTTGTAGAATCATTTTCACATCGAGAGCGATGAGGAGAAGAAGAATGTGTTTCTTTCAGTTGTTGCTAAATGATTTAGAGATTTCAAATCCAAGCTAGTAACTAGCTGGATCACGAAGAAGCGTGCCCGTACGACCAAAAAGGTTAAAATGGGAAACGAAGGTGGAGAGCAAGCACCTTCGAAGATGCCCTACGAAATATGAGGTCACATATCAAAGAAGGAATGGGAGGCTTTTGTTGCCAAAAGAACAACTCCCATTGAAGTTGTTAGTATTCCATTTTATATTATAGCTTTTGATTTGAATTTAGTTCTTTTGATTCAATCATTAAACTAATATATGACATTTGATTTTTATTGATTAATTAGGAAAAGCGTGGTAAAGCTTCTGAATCAGCAAGCAAAAGGAAGTTTTACCATCGCTTGGGCCCAAAAACGTACGATGAGGTTCGAAAAGAGTGGGTGGATGAAGGTTTATACCCCAATCAATGTCCAGGTTCGCCCTCATCTATGACTACCTCCTCATCCGTGAATATTCCTGCTGGAGATCGGGTGCGAGATTGGTATTTTGGGCTTCATTCCCGAGATGCAAGTGGTAAATTAACCATTAATGTTCCGGGAATGAAGAAGGTTGCTGATGCTGTGGTGAGTTTTGAAATTATTAAGTATATTCTTGATTTCTTTTGTATTTTTTGGCTTTGATTTATTTATACTAATTTCTATATATGTCACTTTTTATTTGAACATATGGGCTGGAAGGAAAAGAAGCTACAGGGGAGTTCACCCTAAGAGGCAATGTTTATGCATTGCATATGGTCTTAGGGAAAGACCATAGAGGGCGGGTAGTCGGAAAAGGAGGCGTCCGCGTGGGGTTAAAGAAGGCATCGGCAAAGAGTGTGTTGCTACTCAATCTCGAACGATGACACCTGATGAAGTAGCAACCCTCCGAGCAGAAATTACGAAGGACGTTCTCGCCAAAGTGGCACTCGTGTTGCAGAAGATGGGAACACCCGCTGCTGACTTGGCAAACCTGATTGTCGAGGATCAGCATAGTCAACATGGGGATCCTAACGCTTCGGTCGAGCCAACACCCCAGCCCATTACCCCCGTAGCACCCCAGCCCATTACTACCCCTGAACGGCAAAATCCCACACCGGAGACCATGAACTCCATTGCTCAAAATCCGGAGCCGACTCTTGAGCCAGTGGTACAGGTACATAGTTTTTAAATATATAAGCACTTATTAATTTAAACTACAACGTGTTTTAGTATTTTATTATGATGCTTATTATACTAAACGACAGAATTTTCAGGAGGCGACTCCTTGTTCTCTTTTGAAGCCTCAGTTAGGTGTTGCTAGTGATGTCGACTTAACTGAGGTTGCATATGGTGTGGCACAGCCAACCAAAGAGGGCCAAACAGTGCATTCGATGCCTGTTACAAGTGGCCACATCAGTGTGACCGTGGAAACTATTCTAAAGGGGTTTGAAGATTTCTCACTCCCGGTTCCAATGCCAGAATGGAGCCTTGAGAAACTATTAGACGCCCTAGGTAGTTTCGTCACATGACCATATGCTTGGGTCCGATTCACTACCATGGTAATAATCATTTGTATCTTATTTATTTTTATTTTTTAATTGCATGCTTACACTAATTTAATTTGTATAAATTGAAATAGCAAATGAGTCCAAAGGGCTATAGGAGAGAGATCGGTTCCTCATCAAAGGTGTCGACTAGGTCAAAGTCGATGGCAATCACTTAAATTTTGACTGATGCGGAGCTAAAAGATCTCTCTCAAGATTGCAAATGGCTGCACACATGTGCATCTCGCCTGCGTGAGGAGAACCCAATCGTTCTAACCCTGCAGAAGGAACAATTGTGCTTTGTTGAGAGCCCATTTGTAATTATTGGTCCTAGTGACATTGGGCAATTTTCAATAGGAGAAATGTTGAATGTAGCTCTTATCCATGCCTACATGAGGTGATGTTCATTATTTTACAATTTAGGCATTATTATTTAATTGTATTAACAACCGAATTACTGACAAAATTTTCTTATTCGTGAGTTTAGTGCGGCGTACGAGGAGTTAAATTCTTGCGAACCTCCAATAAAAAGTGGATGGTTTTGTCCTGAATCGATTTTCTAGTACTAAAAGCGTAAATGATTCAGATTACGTCAAAGCATACATTGAGACTGCTTTGAATAATTGCCTTGCATCTAAACATACATTCATTCTGGCTCCATATGTGGAAGAGTAAGTTTTATTTTTGAAATTGAACTTATCTTTTGATTTTTAAGTTTACATAATCTCTAATTTGTTGATTTTAAATTAGCGTTTGTAATTTGCATTGGATACTTTTGGTCATATGTCCTTTAACAAACATTGTGCACGTCTTCGACTCATTACAAAAACCTCAAAGCCCGCCTCGTAAAACAAAATTCAAAGCCTTGTTGAATGCGTACGTAATTTTATAAATTTTACCAATTTTCATTTAATTATGGGTTAGAATTGAAAATAATAGTCATATGCTAGAAATTACGTGCTAAGTTGCGATATTATGGATTTTTAAGTTTTTTTTTGGATTTTCGCGCATAAAGTAGCTCAAACTTAGTTTGTTTTGCATGAAACTTGGCACACAACACTATTTGGTATATATTATTGCGTTGAAGCGTTCAGAATTGAAAATAATAGTCATATGCTAGAAATTACGTGCTAAGTTGCGTTTTTATGGGTTTTTAAGCTTTTTTGACACTAACATCTATTTTATTCTTAGTGCTTTTGACAAGCTGATAATACCGTTGATTGCGGCTACTATGCTCTCATATACATGGACGATATCTTACAATCTGTGAAGGAGGTTGGAGACGAAAATATTGACACCGTAATTATTTGTTAAATTCTTAAATTATAATATTATATATTTACTATTGGTAAAATCTACTAATGTTTATGTATCATTTAATTTAATATTATATTATAGGTTTTATACGACATTCCAAGGGAAACACGTCCTTTGAGAGATGGAGAAATGCGCCAATTGAAAGACAAGATTGCCGCGTATCTTGCTATTTTTTGTTCTTGGTAAATAATGTAATTAGTTTAGATTTAAGACTTTAATTTGTATATGTACATATTACACTAGTGGAAAAAACCTCATTTGTTGCGGTTTTTTGGCCATTATTTGCTGCGGTTTTGGCCCCAAGCAATAGTGATAGCAGCAAATGGTCTATTTTAAATGCTGCGGTTAAAAACCGCAGCAAAAATAGGCATTATTTGCTGCGGTCAACACAAAACCGCAACAAATAAGGAGGACTATTTGCTGCGGTCATCCCCTAAATCGCAGCAAATAGTCCTCCTTATTTGCTGCGGTTTTGTGTCGACCGTAGCAAATACTTGGTATTTTTTTTCTTTTTTCGTTTTATTCTAATAATAATCCAATAATAATGTACAATGTAATAACAATGATTAATCCAATAATAATCCAATGATAATCACAAATAATCACCAATAATCTCTTTGTAATATTAAACTCTCGATCGTATATATAATATAATATTATGTACGTACATATATGTATAATAATATACATTTAAGTCGTAATAAATCTCTACTAATTACAATGTATCACGGACAAAAATTAGCAAGATACGCGGCAATCTTGACTTTTAATTCGCGAATCTCTCCACTTCTCAGAGGGCGTGTTTCCCTCGGAATGTCGGATAAAACCTACAATATGGTATAAAATTAAAAGATTAATAAACATTAGATTTTACCAATAATAATAATTTAAGAATGTAACAAATACTTACAGCATCTATATTTTCGACTCCAAAATCCTTCACGGATTTGATATCGTCCATGTACTTCAGCGTGTAGTAGCCGCAATCAACGAAACTAGAAGGTTGTTAAAAGCACTAAGAGAAAATAAATGTTAGTTCAAAAAACGCTTAAAAACGCATAAAATCGCCACTTAATACGTAATTTCTAGCATATGACTATGATTTTCAATATTAACCACTTCAAAACAATAATATATACCAATTAGTGTTGTGTGCCAAGTTTCGTGCAAAACAAACCAAGTTTGAGCTACTTTATGCGCAAAAGTGCCAAAAACGCTTAAAAACCCTTAAAATCGCAACTTAACACGTAATTTCTAGCATATGACTATGATTTTCAATTCTAACCACTTCAACACAATAATATATGCTAAATAGTGTTATGTGCCAAGTTTCGTGCAAAAAAAACCAAGTTTGAGCTACTTTATGCGCAAAAGTGCCAAAAACGCTTAAAAACCCTTAAAATTGCAACTTAACACGTAATTTCTAGCATACGACAATGATTTTCAATTGTAACCACTTCAAAAAAATAATATATAACGAATATTGTTGTGTGCCAAGTTTCGCGCAAATCAAACCAAGTTTGAGCTACTTTATGCGCAAAAGTGCCAAAAACGCTTAATAAATACATAAAATCGCAACTTAACACGTAATTTCTAGCATACGACAATGATTTTCAATTCTAACCAATTCAACACAATAATATATACCAAATAATGTTGTGTGCCAAGTTTCGTGCAAAGCAAACCAAGTTTGAGCTACTTTATGCGTAAAAGTGCCAAAAATGCTTAAACCGCATAAAATCGCAACTTAACACGTAATTTCTAACATATGACTATGATTTTCAATTCTAACCACTTCAACACAATAATATATACCAAATAATTTTGTGTGCCATGTTTCGTGCAAATCAAACCAAGTTCAAGCTAATTAACAATACCAAACCAAGAAACAACAAAAGAGGGCAGTTAAGGACAGCAGCCTACCCGCTTACCAGACTACCTTGCCGCGTGGTTTAAGCCTTAACCAAGGATACCTGGAGCCAAACAACCATGGAAACGTGATCTCCATACATGGACCAAGCCATCAAAGCCCAAGAACCATGAATGTGGTGCACACAGCTCACTAGGATACGAACGCAAGGTGGGCCAGCCATTGAGCAGTGCTGATTAGTGCCCAAGCTAAGTGTTTTGGTTTTTAATTTTTGTTTTTAGAGGCATATTGTATAGCTTGTGATGTTTATATCTTTTAGCTAGCTAGAAACCTATAAATGGAGGTTGTCTCTCATGTATATGGATTCAGTTTTGTGAGTAATAAGAATTCTCACTTTATACGAAAAAGTGCCAAAAATGCTTAAAAACCCTTAAAATCGAAACGTAACACGTAATTTCTACTATACGACAATGATCTTCAATTCTAACCACTTCAACACAATAATATATACCAAATACTGTTGTGTGCCAAGTTTCGTGAAAAAAAACCAAGTTTGAGCTACTTTATGCG
>NC_080061.1:16311443-16316443 GCF_026212465.1 Amaranthus tricolor
GAAACCGGAAGTGAGAAATATTCAAACCCCTTTAAAATAGTTTCCACGGTCACACTGATGTGGCCACTTGTAATAGGTATCGAATGCTGTTTGTCCTTCTTTGGTTGGCTGGGCCACACCATATGCAACCTCAGTTAAGTCGCCATCACTAGCAACACTTAACTGAGGCAGCAAAAGAGAACAAGGAGTCGCCTCCTGAAAATTGCGTCGTTTAGTATTAAAATATTAAAACGTATTGCAATTTAAATTAATAAGTTGTTATATATTAAAAACTATGTACCTGTAGCACTGGCTCCGGATTTTGAGCAACGGAGTTTATGGTCTCCGGTGTGGGGTTTTCCCCTTTAGGGAAAGTAATGGGCTGGGGTGCTACGGGGGTAATAGGCTCGGGTGTTGGCTCGACCAAAGCATTAGGATCCCCATGTTGACTTTCCTGATCCTCGACAATCAGGTTTGCCAAGTCAACAACGGGTGCTCCCATCTTCTGCAACACGGCGGCCAGTTTAGCGAGAACGTCCTTCGTAATCTATGCTCGGAGGGTCGCTACTTCATCCCGCAGCGTCGTTCGGGATTGAGTAGCAACATACTCCTTTTCCGACTACCCGCTCACTGTGGTCTTTCTCTAAGACCATATGCAATGCGTCAACATTGCCTCTTGGCGTAAACTCCCCCGTAGCTTCTTTTTCCTTCCAGCCCATCTGTTCAAATAAAAAGTGACATTTATAGCAATTAGTATAAGTAAATTAAAGCCAAAGAATACAAAACAAATCAAGAATATACTTAATAATTTCAAAACTCACCACAGCATCAGCAACCTTCTTCGTTTTCGGATAAATAATGGTAAATTTACAACTTGCATCTCGGAAATGAAGCACGCAATACTAATCACGCACCCGATCTCCAGTAGGAGTATTCAACGATGCGGAGGTAGTCGTAGATGAGGGCGTGGATGAACTTTGATTGGGGTATAAACCGGCATCCACCCACTCTTTTCGGACCTCATCAAATGTTTTCTGGCCCAAGCGATGGTAAAATTTCCTTTTGCTTGCAGAATCAGAAGCTTTACCACGCTTTTCCTAATTATTTAATGGAAATTGAATGTCATGTATTAGTTTAATGACTGATGCAAAAAAAGTAAATTCAAATAAAAAACTATAATATAATATGAAATACTTATAACTTCTATGGGAGTTGTTCTTTTTGCAACAAAAGCCTCCCAATCACTCTTCGATATGTGACCCCATATTTCGTAGGGCATCTTCGAAGGTGCTTGCTCTCCACCTTCGTTTCCCGTTTTGAGCTTTTTGGTCGTACGGGCACGGCTCTTCGTAATCTAGCCAATTACTAGCTTGGATTTGAAATCTTTGAATCTTTCAGCAACAGCTGAAAGAAACACATTCTTCTTGTCCTCCTCATCGCTCTCGATGTGGAAAAGATTCTACAAAAAAAAGTTATATTTATTACTGTCAATTAAATTAATTTTAAAATGAAATTAAATGAGTAAAAATAGTAGATTTGCTTACCACAGTATCACTCCATAGAGAGTTCTTAGACCCTCTGGAACCTCGTTCCATGCGTGCAATATGGAAATCTTGCGGATACATAGACCCACTTGTTTTCCATATTGCCTACGCCATTTTCCGCAGGGTTGACCCAATGCATTGTATTCCAAATGCATGGGTTTTACGAGTTTGAGGTTTTTCGTAGGACCTCGCCCTTTTCTTTTCTTACTGGTAGTGGGAGATTCCATTGGTTGGGCGTCTTCAGTCTCAAAATCATTGTCAATTGGTGGAGCATCTTCAGCCATACTCTCGTACCTCACAATTTGGTCCTCTTCACTATCGTAACTACGATGCTCATTATCCGAGGTCTCAATCTCGGGGACAATTTCGTTTCTGAATAGATGAATTGTATATCGGTACTTGAAAGAGTATGAATAGAAATATATTAAGACATAAGCTAAGTAATATTAAGAATATGACTATGATTTACAATTCTAATACATTCAACACAATAATATATAACAAATAATGTTTAATGCAAAGTTACATGCAAAACAAACCAAGTGCCGAAAAAACATTAAAAAGCTTTAAATTCATACCTTGTGAATCACTTAATTCAAATGTATTCCTTCCGTGTGATCTACACGCATATAACCAACATCTACATCATCTACATCATCTTGATCAAATGATTTTGGATTGATAAAGGGAGGGGAGTCTTTAAAAGCTTCATATTCTTCCTCATCCTCAACATCACCTATACCAAGGATGCTTCTTTTTCTTGGTACAACAATAGACCATTTTTTATCAGACGGGTCTACAATGTAGAATACTTGCTTGGCTTGTGTGGCTGGTATGAATGGCTCCTCACTATCACGCAAACGAGCTATGTCTACAAGAGTGAATCCACAAGGGTCGTCATTTTTTATGCATCGCCTTTTATTATCTACCCACTTACATTTGAAAAGACCAATATTTAATGTAGAGTAGTAAAGCTTCCATATTTCATGTACCCGCCCGTAGTATACCAATTTAGCATCAACCGGCGCTTGATTCTTCGCACTCGCGTAAAATGTAGATGACTCCAAAATAGAAACCTCACTATTCTGTAGATAAGATGACTTCTTGTCTTGACCCTCAGTCCAAAATGCGAAGCCATTGACATCGTAACCCTCATATTTGTTGACATCATCACGCGGACCAAAAGCTAACCACTTAACAATTTTGGATATACCCTTGAGTTCTTCACATATAACTCGAATATGAAACCAATTAATAAACATCTTGTTATGCAACTGCATCAATGCCCTATCCCCTTTAGAAGGATGTTTTGCGCGCAATATATCAAAATGCTCACTCAAAAAAGGATGAACTTCCGGAATATGATGCAACACATACAAGTGTGCTTGCAGAAGGCTGTCTCGAGGAGGTGTGACCGATTTGGAGCCAATTGTTCCTTTTCCGTTAAGCCTTCCTTCATGTCTAGAGGTGGGAAGTCCAATAAGCATTGCCATGGTCAAATACTCGGCTATAAAGTTACTAATCTCATCGTTCATAGTGCCTTGAATCATACTCCACCTTAAAAAGGATAACACCACCTTAAAAAAACTGGACCCAAAAGCTTGATCTCACGAACGAGATAGACAATAAGATGAACCATTATGTCAAAGAAAGAAGGTGGAAAATACATCTCAAACTTGCATAAAGTTACAATCACGTCAAGTTGAAGTGCATCAAGTTTAAAGGGATCAAGAACTTTACTAAAAATTGTGTTGAAGAACGAACATAGCTTGGTAATAGCATATCTCACATGTTTTGGCAGTATTCCACGGATTGCAATTGGTAAGAACACTTGCATCATTACATGGCAATCGTGAGATTTCATGCTTCCCAACTTCAGCTCACCATTTAGGCTCACAAATCTCTTCATGTTGGATGAGTACCCAGACGGAACCTTAATGCCATACAAACACTCACAAAATGTCTGCTTCTCTGCTTTGGACAATGTGTAGCAAGCTGGAGGCAAATAAACTTTGTCATTACTCATCTTCTTTTTATTGCCACCAACTTCATTAGCTCTATTTCTTTTCTTACTCACCTTAACATGTGCCCACAATTCTGGACGAAGACCCTTACATTCAAACCAATCTCGCACGGCCCTAACATCCTTTGTCTTACCCGGAATGTTCATGAGAGTCCCGAGTATGGCATTGCATACATTTTTCTCTATATGCATAACGTCAAGATAATGCCTAACCTGTAGATATATCCAATATGGAAGCATCAAAAAATTGATTCTTTTTTCCATAATCGGTCTTCACCCCCTTGCACTTGCCCCGTTTTACCAAATACAGTCTCAACTCCCTTAACCTGTTCATAAACCTCATAACCGGTAAACGGTCGACGAGCTACACGGTCCTGAACCTCCTCGTTGAACAACTTCTTCTTCTTACGATATTGGTGGTCTCGTGGGAGGAACTTTCGATGGTGCATGAATACGTGTTTGCACTTAGGAATCCATGTGGATTCCATGTCATCGATACATATTGGGCATGCTTTCTTCCCTTTGTTCTTATACCCCGAAAAGTTGCCATATGTCGAAAAATCAATAACGGTGCATAAAAGCATTGCACGCAAGGTGAACTCCTCATAAGCATATGTATCAAACATTGAAACGCCTTCATCCCACATCTTACTCAAATCCTCAACTAGAGGTGCAAGATATACATCTATGTCATTGCCAGGTTGTTTAGGACCCGAGATAAGAAGCGAAAGTATAATGTACTTACGCTTCATACACAACCAAGGTGGCAAATTATAGATCACTAAAAGTACCGGCCAAGTACTATGTTGAGAACTAAGATTGCCGAATGGGTTCATTCCATCCGTACACAATCCGAGCCTTAAATTACGAACCTCATCCTCAAAAGTCTTATGCAACCTATCAATACTCTTCCACTCTGGAGAATCAGATGGATGTGTGAGCAAGTGACCTTTCTTCACCCTATCTGCATGCCACCTAAAATTTAACGCATCTTTCTTTATAGAAAACAAGCGCTTGAATCTAGGTATTATTGGAATATACCACAACACCTTAGCTGGGGGCCCTTTAGGATCCCGAGCCCCTTTACGCTTGTAGCGCGATAACCCACACCTAGGACACTCTTCTAAGTTCTCGTTTTCATTCCGATACAACACACAATCATTCGGACACGCATGAATCTTCTGGTACTCTAAGCCGAAAGGACACATGAGCTTTTTGGCATAATATGTCGACTTTTGAAGTTCATTTCCCTCAGGAAGCTTCTCACCTAACGCTTCTAATAACATTGTGAAACTAGTGTCACTCCAATTGAACTTTGACTTAATGTTGAAAATAGTCAATACTGCTGTTAGTTTGGTGAACTTTGTACATCCAGGGTACAAAGGCTTTTGAGAAGCCTCTGTCAACAAGTCAAAAACACGAGGACGTTTTCCTAACTCATGCTCGACTCCCTC
>NC_080061.1:16322245-16342245 GCF_026212465.1 Amaranthus tricolor
ATGGTATGGTTGTTGAAGATGAGGTTGTGGAACAAGAAGAAGTTGGCGAGGGTGATGTTGCTGAGAAAAAGGAGGATGCTATTATGGAGGAAGCCAAGAAGAATGAAGAAGAGAAAGAGGGAGAAGAGAAGGAAGAAGAGAAGAAAGGGGAAGAAGAGAAGGAAGCTGAGGAAGAAGAGAATCCAGAAGAATTTGATGCCACCCCCATTCAAACAATTCCACCATCAGTTGAAGCTACACCAATCACCACTTCACCAGGCAAACTCACAGCTTCCAAAAAGAGGAAGCCTCGGTCCAAGAAGTGATTTTATTTTTGTTGGTTAATGAACAATTCTCTTTGACGGAAAACAATATTTTTTTAAAAAAACAATCCCAACATTTTCATCCCTGTTTCTTTTTTATGAAAGTCAAAATTGGGGAGAAATTATGTAAATTTTCATTTATGCTTACTTACTTTTTGCTGCTTGTTGGTTTGTGATGCTGGCTTAGTTGTTGTGTTTGCTTGATGCTTATGCATAATCATGTTCATTAATATTGCTTTAAAGGGGGAGATATAATTATCTTCTAAAAGAGGAAGAAATTTATGCTTATTGATTTCTTGTTGTTGATTTGTTTGCTTGGTTGCTTAGTTATTCATACTGAGTTATTCATACTAATTATTGTTCATGACGTTTAATAATCATGATTTTGTTTTAAAAATATAAATATGATGATGTGATGCTACAATTTAATATTGATTATTATACCTTTGCATGTATTGTGATTAGTTATTTGTTTACTTGTGATAATAGTTTATCTTATTAATCTTATATTAATGATTTCAATATCCATGCATGAAAATTTATTAGTTTATACTACTCTAATTTGAAAATGTTTTCAAAGTCTTGAAAATATCACTACTCAGATTTGAAAATGTTTTCAAAGTCTTGAAAATATTCTGCTTAATGATATCTTGTTATTTTTATTATGTTTTTTAATTCATGTTCAACTAGTAATATGATTTAGGAAAATATGGTTTTGATTTTCATCAAGGGGGAGATTAAAGACTCAACTCTTTTAAATGATGATAATTCAAAACACATATTAATCAAACAAATAAATTAAGTAATTATATTTAGCTGTTTAAGTCGGTCCAAAATCATATTAAATATAAAGTGAATAATTGATATATGTTTTAAGCCTAAAGTATGTTTGAATAAATATTACAATTGGATAAGATTATATTTGAATTTAAACTAAGAAGAAAGTATGTTCAAGTCGTTGAAATATTTGAATAATATTTGAATTTTAAATTTGAGTTTTAAATTAAACGTATGCTTAAGATATTTAAATGTTTGAATACATTATACGTTTAAGTTTTATTTGTTTAAGACCTTTTACACGATTTATATCTGAATATTTGAATTTAAATTAGTTGTTTTGAAATTAAGCTATACTAATTATAAGCTTTCCTATAAATAAGATGACATTTTAAATTGATGCTAAAAATAGGAAAACACAATTTAAATTGATACTAAAAATAGATATTAAATTTGAATAAAATTTTACACGTTATATTATCTGGTTTTGCTGAGTTTTCAATATGTTGTATGAGTTCTAACGTGGCAGCACAGCAATAGTTGTTAATAGCATAAAGCAGCACACAATGACGTAGTTACATGAGCTGTCAGTGCATCGTCAGTTTGAGTATAAGGTCAAGATCTTGAAGACTGGCACAAATTAACCAGGTCAACAAAATTGGCGGATGAAGCTTTCTTGATCTACAAGGATATGTTGAGGCGTGACGTACATAAATACAAGGCTTCATTCAAGGATTAAGGTGGCAGCATCTCTTACAATTTTCTCTCCTGAAATAAGATCTATTCTATAAACGTTCAAAAGAGTTGTAATTCTTAATTCATCTAGTTCTTACAATTTTTAATAGGATAAAGTGTTAAAAAGAGTTATACTTTTTCATTGATACGCGTAACCTTAGAATACTTTTTAAGGTGTTCAACTTGTAATCTCTATTGTGAGATTTGGGATTTGCTTTTATTAAGGGACTTGTAAGACGTTCTTCAAGGGGAAGAACGTGGTGAGAAGATAGAGAGATCTTCTTGTTTGTCTTAAAGTTGATTAATAAAAGGTGTTGAATCCTAGGGGTTGGAAGAGAACCGTTAGGCGGGGATTAGGTTGTTTAGAACCGAACCTCATCAACATATCGTGTGTTATTGTTTACTTTCATTTTCAAACTAACGTTAAAGATTTACAAATCGACCTAAAACTGTCCCAGAAAACAGTTTTAAAAGGTCACTCAATCTCTTGAGACAACCTTGTAGACAATAATTTTAAACGGGCATACAATAATTAAAAATGGTAGAAAAATAGAAGAGAGGAAATATTGTAAAGTAGAGAAAAAGTATAAGAGAAAGTATAACGAGCTTTTAAAAATAGATCATAGTTAATAAGGATAAGCTGAAATATGAATGTTGGAGACAAAGAAAAATCACAAATGGTTAGATGATTTTTTAAAAAGGTCATTGTTAATAATGCTCTGAATATCAATTATCACCAACTTATTTAATAAAACTAATTAACTTTTTATTTCTTGATTTGTCAATCCTAAAACTTTTACATTTTAGCATTATTAGCCATGAACCCATTATATTTTTTTTTCTCTTGTTTCTTAACATTAAAGTTGAAAATTTAATTTTTAACAAATTAATTTATGTAATTTCATAAAATCAATATCATTGTAGTTAAAAATAGTGTTGTGTTTTTATTCAATCATAGAACTTAAAATTTGAGTTTTAATTTTAGTTTATGAAAATCTCTCTTTCTAATTATGAAGGGTCCGATATTCATGAAAAATAATCTAGGCTTCGAAATTCTTTGCTCCACCCATATTTACCGATTCGATCTTACTTGAACGATTCCAACTAAAATTTCGATCCTGACGGCTACGTAATAGGCTGAACTTCGCTGATTACATTTGTTGGGTTGAATTTTGAGGGTCCTTTTTTATTGGATACATTTTCCGTGACCAAAATATCAAGTTATCTTTTAAGAGAAAATTTAGAGAAGGTAAATCTAAAAGAGAGAAAAATTAAATTTTACAAAATTAAAATGAAAACTTCTACGTGGTAACCTTTAGGAATTGGGTTCTCTATGTGTGGTAGACAAAGTTTTTTAAAAATCTACGCGGTAACCATGAGGTTTTCCCAATAAAACCTCCAAGATCTTTTTACTCAAAAACATTTGAAAAACGTTAATTTTTCATCTGGCTACTGCTTGTTGCACCCTTAACTCCACTTTTTCCTTAATGATGTTATCATAGTGATACACTTAAATAGATATTATGATTAATTTTCCCTTAATAATTGGATGATAAAATTAAATTTTAGAAATACATACTAAAATTAGTTTACTCGAATGTTCTTCATGACCATTGAAAGTAGTAGTTGAAAAAACATGTGTGTGTGTATTTTTTTTGTGCAATACGTACTAAAAAGATATCTTTAATGAGTCTTTTGTTGTGAATTTATAATACCCTATAAGATACGATTGCATGAGTTACTTCCAGTGTATTACTCGAATTTTATTTCTCTAATTATTCACCTTCTCTAATAAACTCTCATTTTATAGTGCATTGCATTAGGAAATATGAAGAAAGGGGTTAAAAAATAATACATAATATTAATAAGTCTTACATCATTAATGGGTTAGAATAGACATTATTAATATTAAAAGTTCATATTAACATAATGTGCTTGTAAAATACATTGTGAAGTGATATTTGTCACAAAATGTTTATGAATTAGTAGATGGTGTGATGGTACAAACTTTAACTTTCTCTTCTTAACATTGAACTAAAATTCAACGACCTTCCAAAAATTTGTAGCAAATGACCATCAAATAACCTAGTCTTGAAAAAGGATGCTGATATTTAAAAAAAAAAAAAAAGAATTCTATGTGTCACTTGGTGATTGGCGGGTTAGAAAATGTTGGAGGCAGATTTGACACGCTTGTAGGAGGGGTAGTAAGATTTCGACGCGTGGCAGTCTATCATTGAGTGACAAATATATCTATTTTACTTTTCAAAGGGCTATTTTCTTAATTAAATAAATTTCAAAAAAACATAAATAAACCAATGGTCATATTTTTTCGCGATATATAAAATAAGACTAATTTTGATATTTTTTGGCACATTTTCAAAAATTCTTATTATCTCTTCTATTTTCTACTTTTTATGGTAAAAAAGCACAAAAATTTTCTTATTTTCTTTACTTTTAAAAAAGAAATTCCTTTTTTAATAAAATTATAGTTATTAAGAAAATAATTAAAAATGGTAGAAAAATAGAAGAGTGAAAATATTGTAGAGTAGATAAAAATTAAGAAAGAAAGTATGACGAGCTTTTAAAAATAGAGCATAGTTAATAAGGATAAGCTGACATATAAATTTTGGATAGAGAGAAAAATCACGAATGGTGAGATGATTTGAAAAAAGTGCATTATTAATAATGTTTTAAATATTAATTATCACCAACTTAATTAATAAAACTAATTAACATTTTATTTCTTGATTTTTCAATCCTAAAACTTTTACACTTTACCATTATTAGCCATGAACCCATTATATTTTTTTCTCTTCTTTCTTAACATTAGAGTTAAAAATTTAATTTTTAAGAAATTAATTTAAGTTATTTCATAAAGTCAATATCATTGTAGTTAAAAGTAGTGTTGTGTTTTTATTGAATCATAGTACTTAGAATTATAATTGAGTTGAGCTTTTATTTTAGTTTAAGAAAATCTCTCTTTCTAATTATGAAGGTTTCCATTTTCATGAAAAATAATCTAGGCTTTGAAATTCTTTGCTCCACCCATATTTACCGATTCGATCTTACTTGAACGATTCCAAGTAAAATTTCGATCCTAACAACTTCGTAATAGGCTGAACTTTGCTGATTGCATTTGTTGGGTTGAATTTTGAGGGTCGTTTTTTATTGGATACTTTTTCCGTGACCAAAATATCAAGTTATCTTTTAAAAGAAAGTTTGAGAAGGTAAATTTAAACGAGAGAAAAATTAACTTTTACAAAATTAAAATGAAAACTTCTACGTGGTAATCTTGAGGAATTGGGTTCTCTATGTGTGGTAGACAAAGTTATTTAAAAATTCACGCGGTAACCATGAGGTTTACCCAATAAAACATCTAAGATCTTTTTTACTAACAATCATTTAAGAAACGTTAACTTTTCTTCTCGCTACTGCTTACTGCACCCTTAACTCCACTCTTTCCTTAATGACGTTATCATAGTGATACACTTAAATAGATATTATGATTAATTTTTTCCCTAATAACTGGACGTTAAAAATAAATTTTAGAAATAAATACTAAAATTAGTGAACTCGAATGTTCTTGATGACCATTGAAAGTAGTATTTAAAAAATCTTCAATACTACCATATAATGTTGTTACATACTTACATATGTGTGTTTGTTTTTTGTGTAATACGTATTAAAAAGGTATCTATAATGACTCTTTTATTGTGAAATGTATAATACCATATAACATAAGATTGCATGAGTTACTTTCAATGTATTACTCTAATTTTATTTCTTAAATTATTCATCTTTTCTAATAAACTCTCATTTTATAGTGCATTGCATTAGAAAATATAAAGAAAGGGGTTAAAAAATAATACCTAACATTAATAAGTCTTACATCATTAATGGGTTAGAATAGAAATTATTAATATTAATAATTCATATTAACACTAACGTCAACTTTTAGACTTTATTTCAGCACTAATTATTTTATTACAATTACAATTACAACCACTTGAAATAAAACTCTTCATTGATATTTTGCATTGCAATATGGAAGATGAAGGGATAACCCAAAAATACCATTATAAGTGTGACACTTGACACAATGTGCTTGTAAAATGTATTATGAAATGATATTTGTCACAAAATGTTTATGAGTTAGTAGATGGTGTGATGGTACAAACTTTAACTTTCTCTTTTTAACAATGAACTATAATTCGTCAACCTTGCAAAAAATCGTAACAAATGACCATCAAATAACCTAGTCTTGAAAAAGGATGCTAATATTTACAAAAAAAAAAAAAAAAAAAGAATGCCACGTGTCGCTTGTTGATTGGCGATAAGAAAATGTTGGAGCAGATCTGACCCGCTTGTAGGAGGGGTAGTAAGGTTTCGACGCGTGGCAGTCTATCATTGAGTGACAAATATATCTATTTTATTTTTCAAAAGGCTATTTTCTTAATTAAATAAATTTCAAAAAAACATAAATATGCCAATGGACATATTTTTTCACGATATATAAAGTAAGACCAATTTTGGTATTTTTTGAGACATTTTCAAAAATTCTTATTTTCTCTTCTATGTTCTCCTTTTTTCTGGTAAAAAAACACAAAAAAATTCGTATTTTCTTTACTTCTAAAAAATAAATTTCCTTTTCTAATAAAATTATAGTTATTAAGAAAATAATTAAAAATAGTAGAAAAATAGAAGAGAGAAAATATTATAGAGTAGAGAAAAAGTAAGAGAGAAAGTATGATGAGCTTTTGAAAATAGATCATAGTTAATAAGGATAAGCTGAAATATAAATTTTGAAGAAAGAGAATAATCACGAATGGTGAGATGATTTTGAAAAAAGTTCATGGTTAATAATGCTCTACATATTAATTATCACCAACTTAATTATTAAAACTAATTAACATTTTATTTCTTGATTTTTCGATCCTAGAACTTTTACACCTTACCATTATTAGCCATGAACTCATTATTTTTTTTTTCTCTTCTTTGTTAACATTAGATTTAAAAATTTAATTTTAACAAATTAATTTAAGTTATTTCATAAAGTCAATATCATTGTAGTTAAAAATAGTGTTGTGTTTTTATTCGATCATAGTACTTAAAATTATAATTGAGTTGAGCTTTTATTTTAGTTTAAGAAAATCTCTCTTTCGAATTATGAAGGGTTCCATTTTCATGAAAAATAATCTAGGCTTCGAAATTCTTTGCTCCACTCATATTTACCAATTCGATCTTACTTGAACGATTCCAAGTAAAATTTCGATCCTGACAACTTCGTAATAGGCTGAACTTTGCTGATTGCATTTGTTGGGTTGAATTTTGAGGGTCGTTTTTTATTGGATACTTTTTCCGTGACCAAAATATCAAGTTATCTTTTAAAAGAAAGTTTGAGAAGGTAAATTTAAACGAGAGAAAAATTAAATTTTACAAAATTAAAATGAATACATCTACGTAGTTACCCCTTGGAATTGGGTTCTCTATGTGTGGTAGACAAAGTTTATTAAAATCCACGCGGTAACCATGAGGTTTACCCAATAAAACCTCAAAGATCTTTTTTACTAAAAAACATTTGAAAAACGTTAATTTTTCTTTTGGCTACTGCTTGCTGTACCCTTAACTCAACTCTTTCCTTTTCTTAGTTTTTCCACTTTTCCTCTAGAACACAAACCCTAATTTTTTTCATTTTTCCCCCAAATTACATTTTTTTCAAAATAAAAACTTTAGTTTTCCCAATTCTCCTACTATCGAATTTGAATTCCATCTTCAAATTCTTCTGCTGAAAATGTATATTTTTTTTATTTTTACGATTTTTTTCTTCAAATTATTTCTTTGATACATCCAACTTTTATTTCACAAATAAAAACTATCATTATCCGTCATTGCGTAAACCTATATTAAATTTTAAAACATAACGAAATAGTATTAAAACAAACAAATTGTTATAGTCCAAACACAAACCAAAAATATAAAATTGTTATTCTAAAAAATATATTAACTAGAGCTTAATTATTGATAAAACTATAAATTTACATATAAAAACCAAAAATATAGCCCATATAATAATCATACATCAATAAAACAAAAATATAAAACCATCAAATTATACAATTACCTTAAAAAAAATTATAAATTTATACATAAAAACAAAAATAATATAGCATATATAATAATCATAAATGAATAAAATATATAAAACATAATAGCAATAATAGATTGAGAAATACTAAATTTATACATACCTTATATTTTAAGAGAATTTTATTGCAAAGAAATATTAAATTTTTAGAACTAAAATTTTAGAAATAATAGATTGAGAAAAAGGATTTGTACTTAATATGAAAACATTCATCTAGGATGGCAATTCAGTCGGAATGTGACCCTATTCCGACTTGATCCGAGGAAAATAATTAGATTCGAGTCCGAGGAAATGAGTCTACGATCCGAGTCCGAGTTAGAGACGGACCGGAGTTGGACCTATTAAAAATCCGTTACTCCGACCCGACTCCGACCATGATGGAAATCCGACTTTGAATTTGACTTTTACCCCAATATTTTGTTTCCTTTAAAACTCTAGACGTAACTAATTCAAGCTCTCTCTCTCATACTAATTGTAATTTTCGATTTTGAAAAACTACTTGGTATTTTTTTTTATCAAGGAAATTCTTCGTATTCAACTTTTCCATCTCAACCATTGAGTGAAAATTGAAGACATTGTTTCATCGGTCAACAATATCTACATTTTATGAATGTAATAGTTTAATTTATGAATAACATGTAGCATTAAAATCATATTTTGATAAAACATGATTTATTTCATAATAAAGATGGTCCTATGAAACAAAATAATCAAGATCCTATTGACTAAAATAATAAACGGACTTTTGTGCACTTTTATTACTAGAATCGCAAGGTAAGTGAACTCTTTACTAATCATAACACTTATGATTTTTCGTAGATAGTAACCATTAAGAGTGAAACTCGTTAATATTAATGAGTTTAAGCGCTCAACCCTTTAGGTCACTTAAAATCATGCCCTATTTTTATCAGATTAAAAGTGAAACTTTACTCTAGCAGAATCTATCACTAATGATGTGAAGCTTAATAGGCTTAATTAATGGGCCAAGCATACAAATCATAGTTTTAGAACTTGAACCTGTAGGAATATTTTAATTGCTTATTTAAAGTGAGTGTTAATTAACAATTAAATAAACCTAAACACAACGACATAACAACAAATGCATACTTAAAAGCAAAAATAAAATGCTAATAAAATAAATCCAGTATGACTCATCCTAATCCTAATGTAACTGTTACATATGATTAAACCAAAAGACTTAATTCTTAGATCTCATCCATCTTGTGCCACAAAATTAGATCGCCTTCACTTTTGTTCACATCCGTCGAAGAAAGCCATACTATATTTGCAATCATACAATATTACATATTATAATCATGCAATATATATGCACCAAGATTGGGTCCCTCAGGTTCACAATCTTGCACTAAATCACTCTCACTTTTGGAGATAGTCTATAAAATGCGGAATCACACACAATCCTCACCAATATATACCCAAGAACACTCTTCTTGATTCTCAGGCCAGCCTCGTGATCTCCCTCTTCAGGCTTCACTCACCCTTGGGTTGAATCCACGACCCTTCTCTAAGCTTCACTCGCTCTTGTGGAAGGGTGGCGCCCTAGATTGTTCCTCAATCTAGTTTCAGAGATATCCTTCTCCCCTAATGCGTTTGACTGATTGAAGAACACACACAATATACTCAAGGAAAACGAAGAGAACAACTAACAATGAAAACGAATTGAAAAAAAAGTCTGAATGAAAACTTGTATTCACTAAATCTCCCTTTTACATCAAGCCTATGCACCTATATATAGCTTTCTATCATTACAACGGCTAGCTTGTACACGTGCCTGACATCATCATATTTTAAAACAGAAAAATCAGAAAATTTGGCTAAGTACTGGATAGCCTATTCAGCAGCTGGCGACTGGAGTACCTTGTATTGGTTCCTCCGACTTCTGTGGTTAATGTCAGTAGGGTCCTAGTGTAATGGACAGTCCTTTTCCAAATATAGGATTAATATAATATAATAGTAGGTAATGCTAAGCGGAAGTCTATCGAACCGTGATTATTGCGAAAAACAAATAAGACAAAATTGAATTTTCAAAAAAACAAAGAGAACTTAAATCATTAAAATATAATTTTACGTATTACATCTTTCTTTAATACATAATTATCGTTTTTACATACTCGTAATATAAACTACATATATACTAACAACACATAGACAATACAATAGCTTCTTAATAACTTCATGTAAAATTACCTGCAGCATCTGCTCCCGAAATATGGGAACAGCCGATGGAAATCGGTCAGCTTTAAAAAAAACCGAGTATAAAAACTTACCGCAAATATACAAGTATTGATAGTATATGCACGGCAATAAGTAATAAGCAAAAATAAGTGCATCACAATAAATAATATGTAAGGTATCTTATGTATTATAGGGAATTCATTTTTATATTAGATTCATTTATATGTATTAAACTTCTGGTCCTTCTGCTTGAGTACCAGGGCGTGATTTACTAACACTTCTACTTGATTGTTAGGGCGTGGAATCCGATTACTTATTTAATGAATGCAACACATATGATCTTTGTTTGATATATGTAAGGGCCTGTTAGGGTGAGGTAAACCAAAACCCCTAACTTAGTGGGAGTCGTCACTCCTCTAGTACAATTTTGCTCGAGCCACAGGTCAGGTTAAACAACCTTACTGTGTTCGGCGTATTTTACGTGCCGGAAAATATGTCCCACGTTTTTTACATGACGGAAGCATGGTTCGGCATTTCCTTACTATCAAGCCTTTTTATTATCATGTTACTGTTTTCATATAAATGCAACATTACAATAACATATAATAGAAAATAAATTTATAACAACTTGCATATAAATATTAAACTAAATTGAAACTAAAAATGGGTCTTTAGTATTTATTTATAGATAAATTTCAATTATGCTTTATTATTTTCTTAATAACTTATTTTTAAATTTTGTACATGAATAATTAATTTTCTTAGGATCGAAATCGACACGAAATATTTTAAAATAAATAATTTATTAAATGAGTTGGCGTATATTCTTATTCACCAAAATAAATTAATTTTAATTATTATTTTAATTTTCTTTCTTTTTGCGTACAATAACCATTTAATTTATTAATTTATTTCTTTAAAATTTAAATATCACAAAATTTCACAAAAATAACTTAAATGAATTGAAAATACAGTAACTAAAATAATTTATTTTTTTTTTCCAGAAATAATTATTTTTAACCCAAATTTATGAATTTCCTTATTTTATGCATTTTTTAGCAAAAATTTATAATAATATTTATACTCCACTATGATTCACGAAATTAATACACAACTTATATTTCATATATATATATATGTACAGAAAAATTTGCGTGTAAAAATATTAATTTTTACTATTTTAATTAAAATTATTTCGGTTTATGCGGTTTTGGGCAATTTAAATAAATAATTCATATAAAATAATATACAACGAATTAATTCACCAAATTTTCCAGAAATATTAATTTATATATAATAAACACATATAAAATTTATGAGCATAAATTTATGTAAATAAATATATGTAAGAATTTATACCTTTAATAATTTCACTATTAATTAAATTCCTTTGTTGTAGAATTTCTAGCCACAATATTTGCTTCCTCCCACATGAATTTATATAATTAACACTAAATACTATTATTAGGAAATTTTGAGAATTTTTAGGAATTTTTGTAGGGTTTTTAGAATTTTTTTAGGAAATAATTTATATTTGTGAAATAATTTTTCTGATTTTTTTTTTCCTTCCCTTCTTATTTTTTTTACCCACGATTGCTTTGGATATATATAGCCTAAGGATTTGTATTATTTTATTTTTCCTTCATGCCCAAGTAATTAATTCCAAGATTTTTCTTCTTGGTTTTATCTTAGGATAAGACTAGATTAAATATTTTTGTCACCTAGTCTTAGCTTGCCGCCCACTTTTGAGATTTTTACTTTTTTTTTACTTTTTTGTTTTTTTTTAAATTTTATTATTTAAATTTTTTTTATTTTTAATCATAAAATAATATAGGAAATAAAAAGATTAAGTTATTGTAGGTAATTTAGCTAGACTTAATATTTAGATAATTTATTTAAAGAGAAATAAATTATATATAAAAGAAAATCAAGAACTTTAAAAACGATTGGAATAAAATTTCGAAACGGCATTGAAAAGAAAATAATAAAACGAAACGATTATTAAATTTGTCAAAATATTTAAGATTAAGAAAAAGGATCTGTTACACCTAGGCCTTTGATGGTTAGGTCCATGTACCAAGATGCTATACTTGCCTTGGTCACCCCTTAGAAGCTCGTGGTTAAGTCCCAGGCAACAGAGCAAGGTGGCATGATCATCAGGCTGTTGATTAGTATCATTGCACGAGTGGTCTGTTATCTTGCTCGACGGCTCGAATGTTTTCTGATGGCTTTTGCTCAAGTGATCTATCTTGCTCGATGGCTCGGATGCATTTTGATGGCTTTTGCTCGAGTGATGTTCTGGCTTGCTCGATGACTCGAATGTCTCTAGTTCCATCATGCCTTGTTCTTGATCAGGAAGTGTACCCATGGGAAAATCAAGACGAAGATTTGAATTGTTTGAACCATGTTTTGACCATGATGCACATGGTTCAACTCCTCCTTCTTGAGGAAGAATTGACCTCAATTCTTGACTTGCTTGATGTAATTGAAGGTCCCCAATATTGAAAGTGTTTGATATGTTGTACTCAGCTGGTAACTTCACCTTATAAGCATTATTTCCCAGTTTGGCAGTAATTGGAAATGGGCCTACTGCCCTGGGCATCAACTTGTTCTTTCTCTGCTGAGGGAACCTCTCTTTTCTTAGATGTATCCAGACCAGGTCTCCTTCCTTCAGTGGTTCTCTAGATTTGTGCTTCCCATCTGCCTTTTGCTTATATTTCTCATTAGCTATGCAGATATTTTCCTTAACCATTCTATGCAATTTCAGCAGCTCCTCAGCTTGGCCAACCGTATCTTTTTGCTTCCTATCATGTACATTAATGTGTGTGAGATTAATTGGTAGCATAGGGTTTTCCCCATAAACACATTGAAAGGGTGTAAATTTTGTAGCATAACTTGGGCTTTGGTTGTAAGCAAATTCTGCTTGACTTAGCTTAAGGTCCCAGTCCCTGAGGTGTTTACTCACTAAGGTCCTTAGGATGGATCCCAAAGTTTTATTAATCACTCAGTTTGGCCATCCGTTTGTGGGTGATGGCTTGTGCTAAAAAGCAGGGTGGTGCCTAATAGTTTCCACAGGATCTTCCAAAAATAACTAAGGAATTTACCATCCCTATCAGATATAATGGTCTTGGGTACCCCATGTAGTCTCATAACCTCATCAAAGTATAACCTTGCTATGTGTTTGGCATCATCCACTTAAGTGCAAGCAATAAAGTGGACCATTTTTGAGAATCTATCAACCACAACCATGATAGAATCCTTTTGCCTCTGTGTCCTTGGCAAAGCCATAACAAAGTCCATACTCACATGCTCCCAAGGTTTATCAGCTACAGGTAAAGGTCTATATTCTCCCTTGTGAAAGGTGATCTTTTCTTTGATGCAAGTTTCACATTTCAGAATGTATTTAGCTATGGTTCCCAAAAATTTAGGCCAATAAAAATGTTCACTTAGCATATCTAAAGTTTTCTGAATGCCAAAGTGTCCACTTAAACTGCCCTCGTGCATTTCTTTTACTAATGACAGTCTCAAGGGGGTTTTTGGTATGCACAATCTATTTCCTTTAAACAAAAATCCCTGTTGCACATGAAATACACCTTGAGGTTCTTTCAAACAAGCAGTATACAATTCACAGAAATCAGAATCATTAGCATATAGTTCTTTGATCATTTCAAACCCAATCACTTTAGCATCAAGAATAGCTAGCAAGTTGTATCTCCTGCTTAAGGCATCAGCAATCACATTGGTTTTCCCTGTTTTGTATTTTGCAGAGAAGTTGAAAGTCTGGAGGAAGTCAACCCACCTAGCATGTCTAGGGTTAAGTTTGTTCTGTCCATGAATATTCTTCAAAGATTCATGGTCAGTATATAGCATGAAGGGTGTATTTTCAGGTAATGGGACCAGTTCTCTAAGGCCCTAATCATTGCATAAAATTCTTTGTCATAGGTTGAGTAGTTAAGTCTTGACTTATTTAGTTTCTCACTAAAATAAGCCACTGGTCTGCCTTCTTGTACTAAGACTGCACCAATTCCTGTTCCACAAGCATCACATTCAACCTCAAAAGGTTGGGTGAAGTCAGGAAGCTTTAACACAGGAGCTGTACACATTTTATCTTTGTTCAATTCAAAAGCTTTTTGTGCTTCCAAGGTCCAACTAAATGTTCCTTTCTTGGTGCATTTTGTTATGGGGGCTATAAGGGTACTAAAGTTCCTAATGAACCTCCTATAGAAAGAAGAAGGGCCATGAAAAGACCTTACTTGTGTCACTGAGGTAGGTACAAGCCAGTTCTTAACAGCTTCTATTTTAGAGGGATCAACCTTCACCCCATCCTTTCCTATGATGAATCCCAAAAATCCCACTTCTTGCATAAGGAAACTGCACTTCTCCAATTTCCCATAGAGTTTCTGCTTCCTCAGAGTTTCAAAGAACTGTTGTAAATGATCAAGGTGTTCCTCTAATTTCCTGCTGTATATCAATATGTCATCAAGATAGACTACTATGAATTTCCCTAAGAAAGGCCTCAAAACCTCATTCATCAATCTCATGAAAGTGCTGGGGGCTCATGTCAAACCGAAAGGCATCACTAGCCACTCATACAAACCATACTTTGTTTTAAAAGCAGTTTTCCATTCATCCCATTCTTTCATTCTAATCTGGTGGTAACCACTCCTTAAGTCAACCTTGCTGAACCAGTGTGCTCCTGATAGCTTATCCAACATATCATCTATCCTAGGTATAGGAAAGCTGTATTTGATAGTAATATTATTAAAACTCCTGCTATCTATGCACATCCTCCATGTCCCATCCTTTTTTAGCACAAGCAGAGTAGGTACTGCACAGGGGCTTTCCCTCACATATCCTCTTTGTAGTAACTCTTCCACTTGCCTTTGTAGTTCTTTGGTCTCTATGGGGTTAGTTCTGTAGGCTGGCTTGTTGGGTAGAGGGGTTCCTGGTATGAGATCTATTTGATGTTCAATTCCTCTCACAGGTGGTAAACCCTTAGGCAGATCATCAGGGAACACATCCATATACTGCTGTAACAGAGGTTTCACTTCAGGGGGTATCTCTACTGATTGCTCTATTTCTTTAGTGATCAAAACATAAACCTCATTCTTGTTCTTAATCTTCTTCTCACATATTCTCCTACTGATCAAGTGGACAGGTTTCCTCACAGGAGGAGGTATGGCTTTGTGGGGAGGCAGGGGAATCAGTTCTTGAAGTTTCCCTTCATGCCTAATAGTGTAGGTGTTGGTAAATCCATTATGCATGCTCTTCCTGTCATATTGCCAAGGTCTTCCCAAGAGCACATGACAGGCATTCATTTCTAAAACATCACACAACACTTGATCTTTATAAGACCCTATAGCAAACCCTACTAAACATTGCTTGTTCACAGAACCAGTTGCATTGTTGTCCAACCACTTAAGCTTGTAGGGATGTGGGTGTGGTCTGGTTTTCAGGTTCAAATCTGTCACTAAATCCAAGCTAACACAGTTTGATTCACTTCCCCCATTAATTATCATCTCACAAACATGATCCTTTATTTTACACCTGGTTTGGAAGATGTTTTCCCTTTGGTTGTTTTCTTATTCTTCATGTGTGGTGTGTAGGTTCCTTCTAATGATCAAATTGTAGCAACCATCCTCGGGCAAAACCTTCTTCAGTCCCTCCTCAAATTCCTTTTCATCAGTGCTTTGCTCATACCTTACTATGTTCCCAAAATCATCTACTCTGTAAGACCCATCTGGTTCATTCTCAGCAACTGGAGGCCAATCTTCCTCCACTCTGCCATTTCTCACCACCAACATCATTTTGGGTTTGGTGTCTTCCCTAATTTCCCTCCATTCTTGGGCAGTAAAGACTCTAATATTAGGGCAGTCATTCTTATAATGTCAATGACCATGGCACTTAAAACACACTACCTTGCTCAGGGGCACAGGTATCTTGCTAGGTACATTAGTAGGCTGCTCTGTTTTCCTCTGTGCCTTGGGTGATATCGGCTTAAATTGTTTGGATGGGTAGGTCTTAGGGGGCTTGTTATAGTTGTTCCCTGTCATCCTTCTCTTGTTATAATTTTGTTCATAGATTGGGGCTAAGTTGAAGGCTGTTTGCAGATCCAATGTGGGCATAGTCATAAGCTGATCCCTGACATCCTCCCTCAACCCTGATAAAAACTTGGTTAACTTCAAGTCCTCTGCATCCTCAATTTCACACATCACTACCAATTTCTCCCATTCCTGTATATATTCAACCTCTGTCTCTGAGTCCCTTCCAGCCACATGGCAGCAAGTTTAGTGAGTTTCATCTTAGCTATCTTGTATTGCTTGTCAGGTGTGGTCTCTATGTATTCAAAATACCTATCCATGCTTGCTTCCCATTACAAATATTCTTCAGGATTATTGGAATGCCCATCAAAATCCTTAAGATCTATCCTTATCATTCTGTCTTCCTACTCATCATGAGGATGGTGGGGTTGGCGTGGTTGATTCCCTCTTTCATTTTGGGTAACGTGTTGAACTAGCCTATGTAAGGTCTCTTCTATGGCTTCTACCCTTACTTCCATGGCTTAGGTCTCACAACAACACACAAGAAGACAACAATCAACAGAACACAAAGCACACACAGGGATTACCAATACACAAAACACAAGCAGGGGCTCTAAGTCTCAATAGCTAGATAACAGCTCACAACCAAGATGCAATACAAACAATCAAAATAGAAACAGCAAGAATCACAGTTATACTACCAAGCAATCACTTAGAATAATCACCAAATTAACAAAATTCGTGAAATAACAACAGACAAGCACCGTACAAATGAAAAACAGGAAATGATGTGTCGCAAATTTGCCCTAAAATAATTTGTCGATTGTAAATTTAGAAATTGAAGATACAATGAGCAATTCATTACAAGATTGCCTGATTGATGTTTCAAAATTAACATAATGTGATAGAAATAATACAATTAAATGTAATAAACAAATACTAAATCAAATTAATCGATTGCCAGAAAAACAAATTTGTTCGAATGATATTCTTCGTTTTCAGATTTTAAAACCTTTGTCTATTTCAAAGGAATTTGAATTAGACCTTCAAAACCAAATCAGAGATTAGTTGAATATCACCTTTATTCGGATTAACAATTACATGTAACCCGAATACAAAGTTTAGGACGATTTTACCAGATTCGCACGCGTCACAAAGTCAGTCGCCTCTGATATTCCTTTACAGATATTTCTTCGATTCTCTTCAACAATGGTGGGTTGTGCCCTCTCATCACTTACACTCTGATACCAATTTGCACCAAATTGGGTCCCTTAGGTTCACAATCTTGCACTGAATCACTCTCACTTTTGGAGATAGTCTATAAAATGCGGAATCACACAAAATCCTCACCAATATATACCCAAGAACACTCTTCTTGATTCTAAGGCCAGCCTCGTGGTCTCCCTCTTCAGGCTTCACTAACCCTTGGGTTGAATCCACGACCCTTCTCTAAGCTTCACTCGCTCTTGTGGAAGGGTGACGCCCTAGATTGTTCCTCAATCTAGCTTCAGAGATATCCTTTTCCCCTAATGCGTTTGACTGATTGAAGAACACACACAATATACTCAAGGAAAACGAAGAGAACAACTAACAATGAAAACGGATTGAAAAAAAAGTCTGAATGAAAACTTGTATTCACTAAATCTCCCTTTTACATCAAGCCTATGCACCTATATATAGCTTTCTATCATTACAACGGCTAGCTTGTACACGTGCCTGACATCATCCCAATTTAAAACAGAAAAATCAGAAAATTTGGCTAAGTACTGGATAGCCTATTCAGCAGCTGGCGACTGGGGTACCTTGTATTGGTTCCTCCGGCTTCTTTGGTTAATGTCAATAGGGTCCTAGGCCCTTGATGGTTAGGTCCATGTACCAAGATGCTATACTTTCCTTGGTCACCCCTTAGAAGCTCGTGGTTAAGTCCCAGGCAACAGAGCAAGGTGGCCTGGTCATCAGGCTGTTGATTAGTATCATTGCTCGAGTGGTCTGTTATCTTGCTCGACGGCTCGAGTGTATTCTGATGGCTTTTGCTCAAGTGATCTGTCTTGCTCGATGGCTTGGATGCATTCTGATGGCTTTTGCTCGGGTGTTCTATCTTGCTCGATGGCTCGGATGCATTCTGATGGCTTTTGCTCGAGTGATGTTCTGGCTTGCTCGATAACTCGAATGTCTCTAGTTCCATCATGCCTTGTTCTTGATCAGGAAGTGTACCCATGCAAGACGAAGATTTGAATTGTTTGAACCATGTTTTGACCATGATGCACATGGTTCAATTTACATATATAAATAGATATTTATTGATAATAAAAAATTAAATCATTAAACACAAACTCCTTTAATCAATAAGTTTAACTTTAATCAATAAACATAACACTTTTAAGTATTAATTAATTTACCTATCCCTTAATTAATAAATTTAACTAATTTAGATTATTAATTAATTAGAAAAGTCAATCCTTCTTATAATTTACTAACTTAACAATTAAGTCAACAATTAATAAGAACGAATCTATTATCAATTTCTATCAATAATCAAAGTTGGGTTAAAAAAAGCCTATAAATTATGAGGGACTGTGGCAAAAGAAAACTAAACAAGAACGAAAAAGTTAACTTAGGAAATAGGGCTGCAAGCCAAGTTACCTGCGTGCGACCCATAAAGAGGAGAACAAATCATGCCACGTGTAATGAAACTCCTAAAAGCTCTAAAAACGTCTTCGCCAACCCCTTTTGAACGAAAAAACGAAGAACAAAATTGCACATTTTTCAACCTCATGGAATGAAACTCGAGCATCATATGATGGGATTTTTGGTAATGATTAATTGTGCAAATTAACAAATTGCAATCAATTTTATCAACTAGAACCTACCCCCCAACCTAGAGTCGCTAGGTAAATTAATCCTTGTTCATACATCGACTTCTCTGGTACGAAGTGAGCCACTTCAAATAGGTTCATTGCTCCGGCCACTTCATGAAATAATACGATTAATTCGGCATGAGCTACATGAGCTCCAAAAAGTTTACCGGATAAATTGATAAGTCGATTATTCCCGACCTACCAAGCGAAACCGATGGTTTCTTGGTCACGGCCGGCTAAAGTTAAAGTTCCATTAAAGAGCGTTTCTACGGGGTAGAACCTCCTCAGGGAATATAAGGTTTTCATGAGGCTAATCTTGAGCTGCCATCCAAGCACGAATACCTTCATTTAAGAGAATATTTTTGGAGTAGAAAGTTTCAAATTCAGGATCTTCAGCTGCACGGATTTCCTAGGAAACGAAGTCATAGGCACGTAGGTTCAAGGTCAGACCGACTACCCCAAGAGCACTCATCCATAAACCGGTTACTGGTACAAATAACATAAAGAAATGTAACCAACGTTTATTGGAAAAAGCAACCCCAAAGATTTGGGACCAAAAGCGGTTAGCGGTAACCATTGAATAAGTTTCTTCAGCTTGAGTTGGGTTAAAAGCCCGAAATGTATTTGCCCCATCACCATCCTCAAATAAAGTATTTTCTACAGTAGCACCATGAATAGCGCATAGCAGAGCAGCGCCCAATACATCTAAATATAGCTGCTACACCAAAACTAGGTGCTAAAAACCAACCAGACTGACCTAATGGATAAATTAGGAATACAAAAACAAAAACAGCAACATGTATGCCAGAGAATGTGATTGCATTATAAAGGCGCAATTGAACAAATCGAGAAAGTTCGAACAGACGTAACATAAAACCTATTAGTGCGAAAGCACCATGAAGAGCAACGAAAGTCCACAGGCCGCCTAATTGACACCAACGAGTAA
>NC_080061.1:16350250-16382750 GCF_026212465.1 Amaranthus tricolor
CTCCTCATTGTAGTGTCGAGTCTCGCGTTTTAGAATGCTTTTTACACACTTTACGCATGATTTTACCTTGTTCTTGTCTCCATGGTGTTTTGAGGTGATTTCAAGTATTTTCGGAGATTTCAAGGTATTTTACGTTGCATACGAGACTTAGATGCTTTGATCAAAGATTAGACATGCGTATCGATGCTTTCCTAAGCATTCCAAGTCTTCCCCAAGGTCCCCGCAAAGTCCAGAAGGCATCCAAAGCTTCAAAAGACGAAAATGGGCCAAGGAGAACAAGGATTCGACCAAATCCAAACACCATTCCCCTTATTTTACCCCTTTTGTTTCTTAGCCTATAAATTCCCCTTATTTCTGTAAAAGTGGGGATGCCTTGTTTGAGTGCCTTTGTGCCTCATTTTAGAACATCAACCCCTTTAATGATTTCTCTAGTTTTTGCCCTAATATGAATTTGTAGTTCTTATTCATGCTTTCATCTACTTTCATGTCACTTCATTTATGTAAGTTTATTTCTTTAATGCTTTAATGTCTTTATTGCTTTCTATTGCTTTCTTCTATTGATTTCCTTTAATGCTTTCGTTTAATGCTTTCTTAGTTTAGATTTAATGCTTTCATGTTCTTTAATTCCTTCAATGCTTTCCTTGTTTATTGCTTTTACCTCTAGTATGTTAGAGTAGTGTCTTTAGGGGTTTTAGGTTAGGAAAACCCTAGGTTTGGTCTTGTCTTCAATGTTTAGGATTAAGGTTGAGATTGATGATGGTTGTTGGTAGATATTCGAGTCGAATCTTGTCCTGCCACTCCTAGAGAGACATAGGGCGATTATAGGTCGTTCGTGTCGGTTATAGAGTCACCAACTTCCTCTTGATATCTAGAGTGTCTTGATTGATTATCATTCGAACTCCCTTGACCTAGCTTATCTTTATTTCTAATAGACCATCCTAGGGTGGACGTAGTCTACTCCCCGCTTGTCTTTCATTGTTCAGTTTCGCTTTTTATTCATACTATTAGTTAACTTCACCCACCAACCAACCTTCCATATAACCTTCCCACAACAAGTCTTTAGTTTAGCATCCCTTGTCCTTGTGGTTCGATCCCCAACTTACCATTACACTCGTTGTAGTAGTATTAGGGTGATAATAAATATTGTTTGTATAACTTGGTTCTTAGTATTAACAACGTGCTAGAAATCGGTTATGAAAGTCCCTTAACTAGATCTTTACTTACCAATTCATGCATGGTGTGCGTATTTATGTGACCAAGACATCTATGCCATAGTTTTGGATCATCTGTCATAGCTTTCAAGCACTTGAAATTTTGAGCTTCAATTTCGTTAGTATTCAAAGCATAAACATTATCACGGGCGGTAATAAATGTATCTTCGGTGTTATAATTTTTGACAACACATTTTTCTTTATCAAATATTACTTGATTACCTTTATCATATAGTTGAGACACACTTAGCAAATTAAATTTTAGACCTTCAACTAAATAGACATTATCAATAGTTTTAGAGGGATTGTTACTAACTTTGCCAACACCTAAACTTTTGCATATACCGTTGTCTCCTAGGGTGATCGAGCCATTGCATCTTTCTTTTATTTCAAAAAATAAAGAAACTTTACCACTCATATTGTAACACCCCTGAATTTCCAACCCCTTCAACGAAACCAGAATCGTGAAGGAAGGGAGGAAATTCGGGTGTTACATAAAAAGAAAAGGGAAAATACTTAACATAAACACTAATGATTAATTAAAAAGTGAGTGAGAGGAAATTTCGACAGCATCTTGGTTAAAACTGAGGATGTGTTAAGAATATATATATATATATATATATATATATATATATATATATATATATATATATATATATATATATATATATATATATATATATATATATATATATATATATATATATATATATATATATATATATATATATATATATATATATATATATATATATATATATATATATATATATATATATATATATATATATATATATATAAATGATTAACATGATTAAACTAATGTAAGGCCTATAACGTCTTTCAAAAGAATACGTCACGACAGAATGAATCATCGTCGGCTTCATAAATCATCAACTCTAACGAGGATCATGGTTCCAGTGTTAACGCACCGATCTGACGGATACTGAAGGAGTATTCTCCCTACTGTACATCCAAAAACTACGCAGCGGATCTATGGATCATACGAGGAGTCACATGGCTCCATACAAAAGAAATTTTACAACCCCAAAAGAAAACTTTACAAGTATTATAGAAGCTACAAGCATTTAGACAATTTATACTCAATTGTTACGATCGTACTCCGCTCTTTTCCCCAATGCAAAGCAAAAGTAGCTCCTATACCTGTCATGTCAAGCTATGATCCTCTTGCTGCTCAACATAATGACCATAGTCAAATGTGTCATAGCAGGAACATCATAGAGAGTCATGAGCAACAACAACAAACACGTACACGTCAGTAATCAATAAACTTATAACAATTAGAGTCATGGAACAAAACTATAGACAACAGTATAGTATGGCAATAGCCAGTCTACTCATCTATCTAAACACCTCTATTTACTCATACTTTCTCTTTCAAAATATTAATCCTTCGAAATATTTTCAAGGGTAGTGAATCCTTTCTCTATTCATGGCAAAGTATGAGCTCATGCCCCCTCCAACTGACCCTCTCGGGTCCTACCTTCGGGAAAAACTAACACACTGGGGTACTAAACCAGTGAAAAGGCCACCATATTGGGGTTTGCAAGGCTCGCATGGTATCGCCTCGGTCAAGGGGCGGTATCAGCCATCCGGCGCCCAGTGACCCAAGCATGCTCATACCCCCCTTACGGTGGTCCCGTCGAACCTCACCTAGGGGACTATTAAATCAACCGGACATAATCCAGTTGAGTAACGCCAACTAATCATACATCAAGGCTCAATAAGTAGGAACTCACTTCGATACCACACACAACCATGGTGCGTTCTCTACTATATAGAAGTAGGTTCTCATATTCTCCTAATGTTTTCATTCTACTTGCCTATTTAACTATTATGACTATACACTAGCATACTTTACTTTCTGGCGCTCTATAATTCTAGTGCAATGGATATAATCTTGACATATGAATAATACTTTGAAACAACGAATATAATAATCAATTACTGCGTGTACATACCTGCGAGCATCACTGCACGACCACAAGTTACAAAAATCACCCAACTAAGGGTCTACTTTCCTCTTATAAACTGGGAACCTATACATTTTAGGAATAGAACTTATAAGCTCTCTTAACTACTTTGTCATACCAGCTAGAAACAAAAAGGTAACCACTATCATCCATTCACAACAAGTTTTCAATTACTTCTAGCACGTACGCATCTCATTCAACACCAAACATAATCGTTAGTTCAACAATAACACAAGTTTTTCCATTGGCAAAGAATAAAAGGATTATTTCGACTGTTTCATTATACCAACTAACTTTGAGTTATAACGGTTCACATCGTCTTAATATAAAGCGACGATTCACACTTAATGTTGATGTAGTGCTAATATGACGACAAGGACGAATCTTAAGGTTATCACATCGCAATATCATTTATTATATTCTCCAAAGCTAGGAAGAACTAAAATCAAGACATTATACGAGTAACATTAATAATTCTCAACAGTTGACACTATGTTCATGGCTTTTCACAATTATGTATTTATGATTTCAATAACAATCTAATGAGGTATTAGTAACTCTCACAACTAAACCACTAACAATTAGAAACTACTACTCCCAATTAACAACCAAAACCGTTTCCATAGTTAACTATAATCAAAATCATTACTAATTACCACAACAATAATCAACCAAGTCTTAAAACAGTTTATAAGGTTATTTAATTAATCACCACACCACCAAAGTAGCATACAACACACACCTTACTAGTAATCTCATTTCTAAATCAAACTCCAATTATTTCATGTTCAAAGATAACACTATTTCGATTACCTATGATAAGATTAAACCAAACTAATACACAATCAACACACATCCTATAATTTCTAATCACACTTCAAACCTTAAATCATGAATAGGTTCAATTCATCAATCAAACTCTTACCCACAAAAGAATTCAATGAAAAATAACATAAAAATCAACATCACACTCATAAACTTTATAAAAATTTTAATTGAAAACAACAAGAGTCAAGTAGAAGAAGAGGAGATGGCTTACAAACATTAAAACTAGCAAGAATGGTGAAGAGGAGGATGAAAGTCGTGGTGGTGGTGCACGAGAGCCAAGACTGGCTGGAGAGAGCCTTAAATTGAACAGCAGCTGGTGGTGGTCATAGTGGCGCGACTGCCGGTTGCGAGGAGAACGAGGGCACAGCTGGATGGGGAAGTAAGAAGCAGTGCATAGGAGAAGGGAGAAAGAAGGAAAAGGAGGAGAAGGAGAGTGACGGCTCTTTCTTGAGCATTTAGGGTTTTCACGGGTTTTATACTCGTTATTGCTATTATTATTATTATTATTATTATTATTATTATTATTATTATTATTATTATTATTATTATTATTATTATTATTATTATTATTATTATTATTATTATTTATAATTAAGTTTATTTATTTATTTATTTATTTTATCTCGATTCATTTTCTTGCGAGACCCAACTAAGAGACTCACCTTCGCGGCCTCACACATTTTAATAAAATAATCATTTTGATTCGAACCTCTTTATTTAAGAAATCGTAACTATATTTTTGATATATATATATATATATATATATATATATATATATATATATATATATATATATATATATATATATATATATATATATATATATATATATATATATATATATATATATATATATATATATATATATATATATATATATATATAAGTTAACATTTAAATTCTTGTGTGCAAGAAATTTATTAAAACTAATTTCAGAAATAATTAAATATAATTGTAAAATCTTTAAAAACTATTAAAATATTAAATAATTACGTCAATAAAATCTCGGGGTGTTACACATATGTCTTGAGCATTCACTATCTAAGATCCACTTTTGCTTTTCCTACAAAACAAAATAAATAACCTTTCTAAACTTTACTTAGCTAACCAAGTGACAAATTTGGAACCATATTCGGGGTAAACCATGTTAGGTGGTCTTGTCCCTTTAGAAACCCATATTTTCTTTATCTGCTCACTTAATTCAAAAGGAAAGGAATTCTTACTAATATAATTGTCCTTATGTCTGTATGGACATGCAAACTTAAGATGTCCTTCTTTGCAACAAAAGGAGCAAGTAGGTATGCGTCTATGTTTGTATGCACTCTTAACAAATGTAGTTTTACTCTTATAGTCATGTGTGACATTATTATTACCTATACCACGTTTATCATTAGATCCTTTTTGACATGTAAGCATTTTTATAAATTTAGATTCGGAATCATTTAACTTGGTTAGGGCTTGCAAATTTTTCTCAAACTCATGTCTTAGAGTCTTGAGCTTGGATACAATATCATTATTTTCATTCTTAAGATCAATGAGCTTTTTCGTTTGGCTGAGATTCTGTTCTTTATAAGATCTTCACAACCTTCGGCTTAGTAACGAATTCTATTTTCTAGAATATTTTTCTCATCTTTTAAGATTTTTTCAATTTGAAACATCTCAAAGAGAGCTTTTACTAATTCGTCCTTAGAACCAGAGTTAAGAAAGTCAAGTACCTCCTTATGATTTTGATCTAGATCATCATCTTTGTCATCATTAGCCATAAGACATAAGTGAGCTTGACCATCTTCACTTTCAGATTCGGTTGATCCTTTGGAATCACTTCATGCAGCAACCATAGCTTTTTTTCTTCCATTTTTTCTTGTAAGATTCCCTTTTTTTCTTAGGGCATTCCTTTACAAGGTGTTCTGTAGATCCACGCTCAAAACAAGCAAGTTTTTCAGTTCTACAATTAGAGTTAGAGTTTGAAGACTTACCTTTGTTTCTAGATTTAAATTTTTTAAATCTTTTGCGCATCTTCATGATTCCTTGTAACGGCCCGGTTTAAGTGACCCGGAAAAATCATGTGAAAACATGAATCCGGCTCACAAACGGACGCAAGGAAACTCATCCTTACTCGGATCGTCAACGTTCCAACGGTAAAGGAATATGGTCAACAAAGAATACAGCGCCAAACAAAACAAAACCAAACAAAACAGCGGAAGTCTTTACATACAACTCGAGAGCCCATCGGCCTCTAGACTAGCTAAAAGTTGTACGAGATAAAAAGAAAACATCATAAACTTTGGTTACATAAACTGAGGTATTTAGACTCATTACAAAGTAAGTCTAGACTTGATAGTTACTGGTTCTAAGCTGAATCCTCACTCCAGCCCCCTCCTGCAGTTAACCTGCTGCACGTCGTATGATAACACGTAGCAGGTTCCAAAGAACAACCAAAACACGTCAGAGACTTCATACATATACAAAACAGGTTGAATACAAGCATTGTGTTTACCCTAGCATGCAAAGGCTCTATTATGTAATCTTTATTCATTATTTCCAACCTTGTAACGTTGCCCGTCCTGTTCGGGTCGTACAAGTCATATTTCAAATTTGTTTGGTGGAATACACTTGGGAGAGCAAATCCCAAGGCAACCACCTACCTAAGACGTTGCCCGTCCTGTTCGGGTCGCCAAAGGCTAAGTATGCATACCCCCATGGTGACCATAAAGATCCCTGAATGCCATGGGAAAAATAGTTGATAGTTTTCCAATTTATTTGTTAACCCTTTTGGGTAACATATCCATAAATTCTCAATTTCCACATAATTATTTCATATTATTTGAGGTGTATAATCCTTATGTGATTACAATGCCTTGATTAGGAATAAAACAACATTACTTGCACAACCATATAAACAGTATGGTCTAAGCGTGTACCTTTGAACGTTGCAAACACACGTTGTTCAAGCACAATTAAAATTTCGCCCTCTTATGAAACGAGGTCCTAAATAACACAAAACGATCACGTATTAGACCGTGTTTACACATTTAATCCACTCAATATCATTAAGATATCACTAAGACTTGATAATTTCAAATGTTTTCATCAAACTCCTATTAGTTCCAAATTCACATTCTGACCAGAAACTTTTATGGTCATTTCGGACAGTTTAGAAAATTCAAATTAAAAATCCGACTTCACCGCTGCGTCCGGAACGCATCAATTATCTTGGATACCAAATTTCATAATTTCTAGCATCCAATTACTATTTTTAATTATTTTAAGCGTTTTAACGAGTTTTAAAACGCATCGGTTAAATAAAACAACAACGAAACACACCCAACACTCGGATCGGGGCGCCACTACCGAGGCAGCAGCTGCTGTCCGAAATTCCTTCTACTTAAATTATATATATTTTTTTTTTGATATATAATTTTTTTTCCTATTTAAATTATTTTAATCCTTTTTAAATCTCCATACCAAAATACACCTAACCAAAAACCAAATTTACATTTTACTAAAATAAAACAATTAAAACCAAATCTCCTATCACACAATCCACTTGATATTTCCACACATGTAACAATACATAAAATCCCATCAACAATCTAAACCATCATCAAAAACATAAAACTAGCAACTTAAGACATACTCATCCACAAGATCCTTCAAGAGCAATTAAAGTTTCATTAAACCATGATAATTAAATTAAATACTTGACTCTCTTATCAAATTAAAATTTTGTAGAGAATCATACATCATCATTTTAGAACCAAAACATATATATATATAAGGACAATCCTTTAAACAAATCAAATTTTGTTAAAGGATTTATAAACTCATGGATACCTACATTACTTAATTCATACACTTAAAATTCCTACTAACAAATTGTAATTTAGTTAGAGATATGTGAACCATAAAAGAAATTTATTTAAATATCAATATTAACTTAATTCTTTTAACAAATTAAACTTTGTTAAAGAATTTAAATCAAAAGAAAACATAACCCAATCCTTTTAACAAAATTGATGTTTATTAAAGGATTAGTAGAGAAAATTATATATAAAAGAATGTATATTCAATCCTCCTAAAAATCATAGGATATCATCATACATAAAAAATATACTTCACCTTAGAAATCTTTTTGAATAAAATTTATTATAACAATTCAACTAAACTTACCCCTTGAACAAAAGATTGAATTGAACACCAAAAGAATTTTTTTTTTTATTTTCTTTGAGACAGCCGAAATCCAGAAATAAGGGAAGGAATTTTTCTGATTTTGTTGTGATTTCCTTTGGGAATTAAAAAAATGTGAAGAGTTCCATTGAGGTTTAAGGATTAATAGGCATTATTAGTCACTAATTGTGCCATAAAATCCCATTATGAGAGGAGTTACAAAACTCTCCCATTCCCTTCACCCAACCGGCTGCCCCTTTCCCATTCCCTCCTTAATTTTTTTTTAATTAATTAATTAATTAATTGAGTAATTATTGTGTTATTGTCATAACCGAAAAGAAACGTCACACGATAAAACTCGTTACCGTTAAAATTAACCTACTTAAATACTTATAATTAACTATTTAAAGTAGCATAATTTAATATTACTTATTTATTTTATTTTGTTATACTTTATTTTATTATACTTTATTTATTTCTAGACCCGATAAATTACGGGGTGTTACATTCCTTCTAGACCTTTTGTAATTAAGGCAAATGGATCTTTCTCATCATCACTTTCTTCATCATTGGTTGAGGACTCATGATGTTTCTTGGCCTTTAGAGCAAGATTTTTCATGGATGGTATTACATCACTTTCTCCATCATCATGTAGGGTAAGTTCATGAGCTGTGAGTTTTTAAAGAAGATCGTCAAGTGATAGAACTCTCAAGTCTTGAGCTTCTTCAATGCCGGTGACTTTTGGACCCCATTTGGATCTTAGAAGACACCTAAAGACCTTCTGGACTTTTTCTGCATTAGTAAAAGTTTTACCAAAAGAATTCAAACTGTTAGTAATTAATTAAAAACAAGTAAACATTTCATTAATATTCTCATTTTTTTTCATCTTGAACATTTCGTATTGATGCATGAGAATGTTGATCTTTGTCTCCTTTACTTGACTTGTTCCTTCATATGTCACAACTAGCTTATCCCATATTTCCTTAGCGCTTGTGCATGATGAAACTCTATTGAATTCGGTACCATTTAAAGCACAACACAATTGATTCATTGCTCTATAATTTTTGGATACGGATTCCAAATCACTTTGTGAGTTTTCGAATTCGGATTTTACAACCTCATTCCTTGAGCGTCCTTTTTCATGGGTACCTTAGGTCCTTTTGTTATGATGTCCCAAAGTTCCATATCTTGATTAATCACAAAAATCTTCATCAAAGTTTTCCAATTAGAGAAATTTGTTCCACAAAATAAAGGAGGCCCAGAGAACGAACAACCTTAAGCAAACAACCCTTCTCCAATCGGATCCATCACAAGATTTTAATCTTTATATGTGAAACTCAGCTCTGATACCAATTGAAAGTTCATAGGAGTTCGAATACTCTCTAGGGGGGTACTGAATAGAGAGTATGCCCATTTAAAATTTTTATCTGGAAGGTTATCTTAAGAGATTGAGTGACCTTTCAAAACAGTTTTCTGGGACAGTTTTAGGTCGATTTGTAAATCTATAACGTTAGTGCGAAAATGAAAACAAACAATTACACACGATATGTTAACGACGCTCGGTTCTAAACAACCTACTCCCCGCCTATGGGTTCTCTTCTAACTCGTGGGATTCAAAGCCTTTTATTAATCGACTTTAAGACAAACAAGAACATCTCTCTATCTTCTCACCCCGTTCTTCTCCTTGAAGAACTTCTTACAAGTCACTTAATAAAACCAAATCCTAAATGTCACAATAGAGATTACAAGTTGAACACTTTAAAAAGTATTCTAAGGTTACGCGTATCAATAAAAAAATCTAACTCTTTTTAACACTTAATCCTATTACAAATTGTAAGAACTAGATGAATTAAGAATTACAACTCTTGTGAACGTTTAGAGAATACTAGATCTTATTTCAAGAGAGAAAATTGTAAGAGGTGTTGCCACTTTAATCTTTGAATGAAGCCTTGTATTTATATATGTCACGCCTCAACATATCCTTGTAGATCAAGAAAGTTTCATCCGTCAATTTCATTAACCTGGTTAATCTGTACCAGTCTTCAAGATCTTGACCTTATACTCAAATTGACGTTGCATTGATAGCTCGTGTAACTATGTCATTGTGTGCTTTTTTTTCTATTAACAACCATTGTTGTGCTGCCACGTTAGAACTCATACAAGATATTGAAAACTCAGCAAAACCAGATAATATAGCATGAAATGTTTTATTCAAATTTAATATCTATTTTTAGTATCAATTTAAATTGTCATTTTATTTATAGAAAAGCTTATAATTAGTATAGCTTAATTCAAACAACTAATTTAAATTCAAATATTCAAATATAAACCATGTAAAAGGTTTTAAACAATTTAAACTTAAACGTATAATGTATTCAAACATTTAAATATCTTAAGCACAGCTTTAATTTAAAATTCAAATATTATTTAAATATTTCAACGACTTGAACATACTTTCTTCTTAGTTCAAATTCAAATATAATCTTATCCAATTGTGATAATTATTCAAACATACTTCAGGCTTAAAATATATATATCAATTATTCACTTTATATTATGATTTTGGACCGACTTAAACAACCAAATATAATTACTTAATTTATTTGTTTAATTAATATGTGTTTTTGAATTATCATCATTTAATAGAGTTAAGTCTTCAAAACTATCAATGAAGAGTTTTATTTGAAGTGGTTGTAATTGTAATTATAATAAAATAATTAGTGATGAAATAAAGTCTAAAAATTCACATTAATGTTAATATGAATTATTAATATTAATAATATCTATTCTAACCCATTAATGATGTAAGACTTATTAATGTTAGGTATTATTTTTTAACCACTTTCTTCATATTCCCTAATGCAATGCACTATAAAATGAGAGTTTATTAGAGAAGGTGAATAATTTGAGAAATAAAATTACAGTAATACATTGGAAGTAACTCATGCAATCTTATCTTATAGGGTATTATAAATTCACAACAAAAGAGTCTAAATTTCCCTTTTTAGTACGTATTATACAAAAAAAACACACGCACAAGTATGTAACAACATCATATGGTACCATCGAAGATTTTTCAACAACTACTTTCAGTGGTCATCAAAAACATTTGAGTTCACTAATTTTAGTATTTATTTCTAAAAATTTAATGTTAACATCGAGTTATTAGGAAAAAATTAATCATAATATCTATTTAAGTGTATCAATATTCTAACATCATTAAGAAAAAGAGTTGAGTTAAGGGTACAACAAGCAGTAGCTAGAAGAAAAATTAACGTTTCTCAAATGTTTATTTAGTAAAGAAGATCTTGGAGGTTTTATTGGGTAAACCTCATGGTTACCACGTGGATTTTAAAAAAATTTTGCCTACCACACATATAGAACCCAACTCCTCGGGGTTACCACGTTAAATTTTCATTTTTATTTTTTAAATTTTAATTTTTCTCTCTTGTCAATTTGCCTTCTCAAACTTTTTTTTAAAAGATAACTTGATATTTGGGTCACGGAAAAAGTATCAAATAAAAAACGACCTTCATAATTCAACCCAACAAATACAATCAGCAAAGTTCGGCCTATTACGAAGCTGTCAGGATCGAATTTACTTGGAATCATTCAGGTAACATCGAATCGGTAAACATGGGTGGAACAAAGAATTTCGAAGCCGAGATTATTTTTCATGAATATGGGACCCTTCATAATTAGAAAGAGAGATTTTCTTAAACTAAAATAAAAACTCAACTCAATTATAATTTTAAGTACTATTATTGAATAAAAACACAACACTACTTTTAACTACAATGATATTGAATTTATGAAATAACTTAAATTAATTTGTTAAAAGTTAAATTTTCAATTCTAATATTAAGAAAGAAGAGAAAAAAATATAATGGGTTCATCGCTAATAATGGTAATGTGTAAAAGTTTTGGGATTGAAAAATTAAGAAATAAAATATTAATTAGTTTTATTAATTAAGTTGGTGAAATTTAATATTTGGAGCATTATTAACAATGAACTTTTTTCAATATCATCTTACCAGATTTCTCTCTCTCTCCAATCATATTTCTGCTTATTCTTATTAACTATGATCTATTTTTAAAAGATCATCATACTTTCTTTTTTACTTTTTCTCTACTCTATAATATTTTCTCTGTTCTATTTTTCTAGCATTTTTAATTATTTACTTAATAACTATATTTTTATTAATGAAGGAAATTTATTTCTTAAAAGTAAAGAAAATAAGAAATTGTTTGTGCTTTTTTACCAAAAAAAAGTAGAAGATAAAAGAGAAAATAAGAATTTTTGAAAATGTGTCAAAAAATATGAAAATTGGTCTTACTTTATATATCCCGAAAAAATATGTCCATTGGCATATTTATGATTTTTGGAAATTTATTTAATTAAGAAAATAGCCTTTTGAAAAATTAAAATAGATATATTTGTTACTCAATGATAGACTGTCATCCGTCAAAACCTTACTACCCCTCCTATAAGCGTGTCAGATCTGCCTCCAACATTTTCTTACCCGCCAATAAACGAGCGACATGTGGCATTCTTTTTCTTTTTTTAAAAAAATATCAGCATCGTTTTTCATGACTAGGTTATTTGATGATCATTTGTTACGATTTTTGGAAGGTCGATGAATTTTAGTTCATTGTTAAAAAGAGAAAGTTCAAGATTGTACCATCACACCATCTACTAATTCATAAACATTTTGTGACAAATGTCACTTTACAATGTATTTTACAAGCACATTGTGTCAAGTGTCACACTTATAAAGCAATTTTTGGGTCATCCCTTCATCTTTCATATTGCAATGCAAATTATCAATAAAGAGTTTTATTTGAAGTGGTTGTAATTTTAATTGTAATAAAATACTTAGTTATGAAATAAAGTCTAAAAATTCACATTAATGTTAATATGAACTTTTAATAATAATAATGTCTATTCTAACCCATTGATGATGTAAGACTTATTAATGTTAGGTATTATTTTTTAACCCCTTTCTTCATATTCTCTAATGCAATGCACTATAAAATGAGAGTTTATTACACAAGGCGAATAATTAGAGAAATAAAATTAAAGTAATACATTGGAAGTAACTCATGCAATCTTATCTTATAGGGTATTATTTTTAAAAGCTCTTTATATTTTCTCTCTTACTTTTTTTGTACTCTATAATATTTTCTCTCTACTATTTTTCTACCATTTTTATTTATTTTTAATAACTATATTTTTATTAAAAATGGAAATTCTTTTTTTAAAAGGAATTTTAGTTCATTGTTACGAAGAGAAAGTTAAAGTTTTACATGTACGTTGTGTCAAGTGTCACACTTATAATGCAATTTTTCGTTCATTCCTTCATCTTCCATATTGCAATGCAAATTATTAATGAAGAGTTTTATTTGAAGTGGTTGTTATTGTAATTGTAATAAAATAGTTAGTGATGAAATAAAGTCTAAAAATTCACATTAATATTAATATGAGTTATTAATATTAATAATGTCTATTCTATCCATTAATGATGTATGACTTATTAATGTTAGGTATTATTTTTTAACTCTTTTTTCATATTGCCTAATGCAATGCATTATAAAATGAGAGTTTATTAGAGAAGGTGAATAATTTGAGAAATAAAATTAGAGTAATACACTGGATGTAACTCATGCAATCTTATCTTAATAGGTTATTATAAATTCACAACAAAAGAGTCATTAAAGATACTTTTTAGTACGTATTACACAAAAAACACACACATATATGTAAGTATGTAACATCATGTGGTACTATTGGAGATATTACAACTACTACTTTCAATGGTCATCAAGAACATTCGAGTTCACTAATTTTAGTATTTATTTCTAAAATTTAAATTTAACATCCAGTTATTAGGGAAAAATTAGTCATAATATCTATTCAAGTGTATCACTATGATAACATTATTAGCACTTTGAGTTCAAATTTTGTTTATGCTTAATTGATAATTATCATGCATATCCAAGAAGTGGTAAAAGGTTTATTATGATAACGTAGCTAAATTTTTGTCAAAGGTCATACATGTTATGAACCCGAACAATCTGTAAAAATAAAAGTACTAACGCATGCACGGGAATTATCTTATGAACTTTAAAAAAGATATTCTTCACAATAATTTTTTTTGAGGATTTGTTAACAATGCTCTTAAATATTAATGAATGGGCAAAAATATAAATATGTAAGAAAAAATATTTAGGAGTTAAAAGGGTTCTTTGGAAAGAGAAAAGAAAGAAAAAGAAAAAAAATTAAAATAATAGGATTTAATCCTATAACCATTGACATATTAAGTACAACTCAAATCATTTACTCTACCTCATTAATATGTTATTTAATATGATTTTTTCTACCCTTAAAATTTCTTTTGTCGGTAAAATCGAATTGTAACATTGTATTATCCTACAAATAAACATAAATCATGTAATATATCTTGTACCCAATTATAATTATTTATTTCAAAAGCTTAAATTTATTTTCATTGACTTTATTTTTAAGAATGTAATCTAGAAAACTTTCTATAATTAGTTTAAAATCTATATTGTTAGTGAAAAAATTATTTTTTAAAAGTTATGATACATCATAAAATATTTATAACATAGATGTGTTTGTGAAAGAGATTAGTGAAATATGGTGAATAGTAAAAGTTTATAATGATTCAAGCTTTTCTAAAAATGTTACGATTGTACTTATGATCTGAATTGCTCACATGTTTTAGAAATGCAGAATTGTAGGATCGTATGCGATTTTGATAACAATGGTCGATTGGCATATGACGGAGAAAAGTTGAGTCCAAGAAAAAAAATCATAATAAATGTTCTAACTAAAGTTGTTAGAGTCGAAGCAAATATCTTAAACATCTCTTTATTTAAGTTGGGATTTAAAGATCCACGACATAACTAGAGGTGTTTGCAAAACGAATCGTCATCATACAATAATACTAATTTATAAGTACTTTGTGTCATATGTCATTATTACAATAAATTTTACTAGCATGTTGTGTCAAGTGTCCCACTTATAATGCAAATTTTTATACGACGCAAATTATTAATGAAGAGTTTCATTTGAAGTATTTGTAATTGTAATATAATAATTGGTGATGACATAAACTCCACAAATTCATATTAATATTAATATATGAATATTAATCTAACATACAAATTCATGTAAGTCTAATTAATGTAAGGTAATTATTTTTCAACCCCTCCCTTCATATTCCTAAATGCAATGCACTATAAAGTGAGAGTTTACTAGAGAAGGTCACAAGTTTGAGAAATGAAGTTAAGAGTAATACATTACGAGTAATTTATGCAATCTTATCTTATCTAATCTTATATATTATAAATAATCAACAACAGAAACATCAAAGATACCCATCATATGTAATATTCAAACAAAACGCACATATAACAACATTATATGGTATGATTGAAGATGTTTCATTTACTACTTTCAATTGTTATTAAGAACATACGAGTTCACCGATTTCAGTATACCATCATCATTATTATCATCATACCTAGTGTATCCCGCTCATAAGAACTATGATTAGGGTATAGGAGAGAAGGAAGGCGGCAACTCATACCCATAAAGGAGAGTGCGGCCAAAGAGTCCCACAGCAATTTTAGTACCTTTTCGAGATTTAATTTTAGCATCCAATTTAAGAGGGAATATCTAATCGTGGTACTTTGTAAATCATACAATCGAATCCAGTATAGATAAAATGACCTAAACATTTCTTTATTTCAAAACCCAGTTACATATTGTTATGGGGTGAAAGGGCCCAAGTAAATGGGCCAAGTCAACAAGCTCAATATTCAGTATTCACAAAGATTGACCAGGACCTCTTAAAGTCCACCTTTAGAGGCGAAATTATCAAAATACCAAAACCAGATCTGTTATTGCACTATAAATACTGTCATTTATTACCAATGCAGGTAAGCTTTGCAACTCTCATCCTCCCAACTACTCTAGCATTCAATACTCATTCTTACTTCGATCACTAACTTGATCGCCGAAGAGGCTTTCCGAAGAGCAGCCTCGGACAAATAACTATGTTCGTTTTGCAGGTTAACGACATAACCCATTTAGTCATATTTGCATCATAAGGATCAAAATGCCTTCGATCAAGACCTCCATCCAAATCAGTTTGATATAAGTTTCTTAGCAGAAACACATACATATAGATGGTATATAAACTTATGCATAGATATTATTATCTCAACTAAATGTTTCTAACTTCTCAGCAACATAAAAACAGATTGCTTAGCATTATACATAGAGGTGTAATTTACCTCAACACAACATATAACAAAAAAGGGCCCCAATTTTTACCATATTTTCCCATCAAACTAACACCTCGTAATATCTTATCTTATTCAATAAAACTAAGATTACCTAAAACCGACACAATAGACTTTTTACGTTATACACTTATTTAAAACCGATGCAAATAGGCTGACACAAACAACAGAATAAACTGTTCCTTGCAATCACAATCAAGGCTTGCGAACAGTGACAAGTCGAACATCATCAATGATAGGCCCACAAAGGGAAGAGAAATCATCACTTCGCATTGCATAGAATGTGCTATAAAACATGATCCTGGTTCGTGTTTCAGTAGCAATAAACCTAAGAACACCGCGTTTGTAACCACCTTTTCCTTTGGATTTGTAAGGGATTTTGACAGTGTCCTTGCCAGCAAAGGCCTCCACAACCATAGAACCTGAACACGCATTGTTTGCATCCCCAACAACAAATGTTAAGGAGTAAAGTTTTCCGGGCGTGGTCCTGACAACTTGCGCAATGGCGCTTTCTTTACCTGCCACCAGCTCGACTGCACGTTTGCCTGATGGAACAAAGAAGTGATTCGAATCAATGTATTTCACTGCTTTTAGTGATTCAACCATCCAACCAGGGAGTGGAGAGTGCGCATCTTCAATATTAGGTGGGATTAGTGTTCCCCATGATGAATTGTGGAAGATGTAAGGACCTTCTTCAAAGTTTCCGTTCTTCAATAGGTTCACTGCAATTTGTGTAAGATGATCATATTATCATGTGTTACATACATAACCCAAAATGATACTTAGTTCAACATGGGAGGTTTTGAGCATGTTCAACATGCTTGATCGTATAGGGCCTCAAAAGTTTTGGAGTCTCAATATTAAATTACTTAGTATATGTTAGGTGTTTAAAGATATAAAATTATTAGAAAAATATCATAATTTTTAAAATGCACAGGATATTTATAGAATTTGCCAATTTTTTCTCCGCCCCAATTTAGTTGATTGAATAGTGAAATGCACAAAGCACGAGCAAGTAGCACTATCTAGACTTGACGCCAGCCCTGGGCGAAACATTAGTTATGACCCCCTAACAATTAAATATATTATTTTGACACTGAATAATTTAGTTAAGTTTATTTACCCAATTCTTATTTGTCGCCACCTTTTTCATTTTATCGCCACCCCTTCAAATGAAATTACAAACTTGCCCCTAGATTTTAAAAAATTACAACTTTACCATTGGACTTAAAATTTCTTATTTTTATACTAATAATAATAATAATAATAATAATAATATTTAAAAAAATAAAATAAATATAATAATTAAAAAAAATTAATAATAATAATAACAATCACAATAATAATAATAATAATAATAATAATAATAATAATAATAATAATAATAATAATAATAATAATATTACTAATAATAATAATAATAATAATAATAATAATAATAATAATAACAAAAAAAAAAAAAAAAAAATAATAATAATAATAATAATAATAATAATAATATAAATAATAATATAAATAAAATTAATAAAATTTTAAGAAAATAAAATAATAAAAAAATAATACCAGTCGCACAAAAAGTGCGACAGCACCTAGGCACAGTCGCACTTTTTGTGCGACTCGACCTAGGTACAGTCGCACTTTTTGTGCAACTGGTATTAATTTTTTTTTTTTTGAATTTCGAATTATAAAATTTCTTTTGTTTAATTAATTTATTTTTTAACTTATTTTTATTTTCATAATAATAATAATAATAATAATAATAATAATAATAATAATAATAATAATAATAATAATAATAATAATAATAATATTTAGAAAAATAAATTAAATATAATAATTAAAATAAAATAATAATTTAATAATAATAATAACAATCACAATAATAATAATAATAATAATAATAATAATTATAATTATAATAATTATAATTATAATAACAATAATAATAATAATGATAACAATAATAATATAAATAAAAATAATAAAAAAAATTTAAAAAAAATACCAGTCGCACAAAGTACCTAGGTCGAGTCGCACTTATTGTGCGATTGGTACTAAATTTTTTTTTAAAATTTTTTTGTTTAATTAATTTATTTTTTAAGTTATTGTTATTTAAATAAATGTTGCAATAAATTATTTTATTTTAATATAATATTATATTATGATAATGTTATTATAATAATTAGTTTTGAATTTAAATAATTTATTTGAATGTTTAATTATTTTTTAATATAATAATAATATATTAATTAAAATTCAGTTTTTAATTAAATTTTTAATATTTTATTAATAATTTTTTTATTAATTTAGTTGATAATAGTGTTATTAACTCCAATAGTAAATTTATAAATTTTTAAAGTTCAGGAACAAATTTATAATTTCATTAGGAAGGAGGATGACAATAAAATAAAAAGGATGGCGACAAATAGTAATGCTCTTTATTTATACAAACAACCAACAGAGCTAAATGGAGGTCATGTGAAGCATTGATTACTGGTGACTGCTTAAGTGATGACATGTTAGAACACATGTCCCAATCACCATGTGCACATTGAATTTCATCAAGTTAAATGGGTATTAATTAATATATGCCCACAAATGAATTATGAATACTTATATGCCAAGCAACAGACATGTGGTATATCAGCACACATGTCTGCATTGCTAATCACCAATCATGACCTAAAGATTTCATTCACTATTGTCTCAATCAATCTTGGGTAAATAAATGTGTCTTTACACAACAGTACGGTTTAAAATACTTGTAGGAAAATGTTACTAATAGTTAACGTATAATAAAAGTATTTATTTGTGTATTGAGTACTATATTTGAGTTCTAAATTGTTTTAATTTACTGACCTGTAGTTTGTAATTGTAGGTGACATTCTTGTCATAGGAGTAGAGCCTCAAAATATTTTAATACACATTATTCTAGATCTACTGATCATACCATGAACAATAGAGGCAAGGCATGACAGGGAAATATTGTTTTAGGTTATGAATGAAAAGTTATTGTGAATAATTTAATCTATTTTTAATTATATGTTAATAATTTTACCTTTTGAAATTTTTTAATAATTTGATTTTTGTTTTTAGTTTGTTGTTAATAGACTCTTTAGAAAATGACCTGCTATATCAAGTTCTCTCTCATCTTCTCATTCTTTATAATAATTCAACCTATTTTTTATTACCTATTAATAATCCCACCTTTTGAATTTTTCAATAATCCAACCGTTGTTTTCATTTTGTTGCCAATGGACCCTTTAAGAAGCTAAATACCCAATTTCTCTATGCCACTAATTTATAATAATTCAACATATCTCATCAATACATGTTAAGTCTCTTTTAATTTGTTTAACACATTTTCTCTTCAATTATTATCAAGAAATCCACAATTTTAAACATACTTAATTTCTCTTTGCCACTGATTAAAAGAGGTTTTTTTATTTTGAAGGGAAGTGAAAAAATTACGACTACACTTAATTTTTTATAATTATATTGATAATAAAATTTTAACGTTTAAATTTCAACTTGATAAAGATAATATATAATGGGTTGGCGGGTACCCGACTCAATGTATTTTGTGGCCCATGAACAAACCCGGTTAGGGTGGGTCAGGTACCCGACCCGAATATATTATTATTTAAAAAAATTGATCAGCCATTTAGGGTGTGGGTCAACAGGTCGACGAGTCGGGTCAAGCAGGTTGACTTTTTGAACTCCCCTAGTTGATGGGATATGTATGTAAAATCATTTACTATTTATGCAATGATCAACTTCATAAGCTTGGGAAAAATAGCAATTTCATTTAGCTTCTTAAAGGGTCCATTAACAACAAACAAAAAGTAAAGGTTGGATTATTGAACCAAATTTTAAAGGTGGGATTATTGGCAGGTTATGGAAAATAAATTAGATTACTAGAAAGAACGAAGAAGATGAGAGGTAACCTAATATAGCAGGTTATTTCATTGAAGAGTTCATTGACCACAAACTAAAAGCAAATGTTAGATTATTAAAAAAAAATTTAAAAGGTAGAATTATTGGTAGGTAATTAAACAACTAAACTAGAATGTGAACTGAAATACCACTTAAATATTTTTAATTATAACGATTATTATTTATTAGGATCTCAAAAATATGAAGTTAAAAAATCAAAGAATTTAATACACAGAATAAAGTGGACAAAAAATGATTTGAATAGTAGGAGTGAAATGACATAAAAATTTAGCCGATTAAATATAATGTTCATTACTTTTCATCGTTCATCATGATATGTTTTTTTTTTCATATAATCAACTTATATCTTAGGATTAAGATTTTGAAGACTCTTAAAACAATCTTCATTGTATCAATAACCATAAGCTAGCATTAAACAAAATCAACTTCTATTTACAAATGTAAACCTTCAAATTCATCTTAGTGATACTTGAAAACTTGAAAGTTTAACATTGCTAGTAATCACATACATTTTTGAATTCAAACATTAGAGAGTTAAGTGTTTGATTAAAAAATTTAAAATAATATATTTTTTATTATAAAGATTAGGTTACCTAAATCTGACCTAATTCTAACCTAGGTGAGAGCACCAGAGCGAAAAACAAGGTCGTGTTGCATAGTAATTAGTAAAAGTTTTTAGGTCGATATTATCCGCATTGACAAGGGGTAAAAAATAGGCCTCAATGGATAGCTCATGATTTCAGCTGATATTTTATGGTACAACAATTACCACATCTTTTCCTTTACTACATCACCACAACACTGGTAATCATGACCGTCTTTTTGCTCTATAGGCGAGAGTCATTAGGCATAGCAATAAGTAGTAAGAACATGTCCTATATAGCAAGGAATTAAGCTAAGTATAAGAAAACATACCATTAGTCCTTTTAGGAGGGTAAAGAACTCTCATAGCAATGGCATCAATTAGAGGTCCACAAGCAGGGTCTTCCTCAACACCAGGATTATGGATCAAAATCTCAGCAACATTAGAAAGGGCCACAAAACCCCAAGCATAACAATCCCAACCACTACTACTATATAAAGTTTGCATTGGAAGAACACCCCATTCGGGCGTCACCGATACATTGAGCTGCTCTTCTTGTGCACAAGTTCTTGCACCACAGAATGTAATGGCATAGTTTAAGCCCTTTGTTACAGCCACACTTTGTTTAATTGAGGCCTCATTTCCTAGTCTTACTGCATATGCTCCTTCTGGGACTACTAATAACATGTCCCCTTGTTTATGACCTGATTTTATGTACTCTACAAATCCTGATAGTTCCCACTTTGGTAAACCATGTTTGTTGATTACCTCTGTTCCTTTCAGGTCTGATGGATTTGGCCCCTTCTCAAAGTCACCGTTCGGTAATAAACCTGTAATTATAGCATTATGATTTTGTGAATGTCAAATTTCTTATATAGCAGTGACTTATGATCATCCACTTTTCATTTCAAATGGAATAATTAACGTCAAATATGATATCTAAAGGGTTATCCTATGAGGACATGTAATATTATGAATGTGACACTACAACATAATATTTTTTTAGTGAGATATATTTAGTGACATTTAACTAAAATTTCTGCTACATTAAATTTCTAATGCTATATAGTGGATTAAAAAACATTTATTAGACCCTTTAGCGATATATTAAAAAATCATAAGCTTTTCGCGACATATGATCTGGTGACATATATTATAAATGCCACTATAGACTATAATAACAATTACATATGTCATTAAAAGCCAAATAAAGTTTTACTAAATCATTTTATAATGGAACTTAAGATAAAAAAATCAATAATTATTAGATTAAAAATATAAATCATGATATTTTTTAATGTTATTAAATTATATATAAATTATAACTTTGAATAAAAAGGAGAATAGATATAATAGCCATTTTACTTTATTTTATAATGAATTAGAATAGAAAAAATATATATCTTAATTACACCCAGAACAAACACAAGTAGTTGGGAATAAAGGTGATGATTCAGATTGGTTTCAATTTGGATGAAACATCACGGAGCACTTTTAGGAAGAATCTTTCAAATCTATTTAAATTTGTCCAAACTAATGCAATATATATAAGTGAAATATTAACTACATGAATCATAAATTATATTGAGTTCTGTCAAAAATAACTAGGTTTAGTTTCTGTACAAATCGAGTCTAAGTCTTCTATAATAAGAATCTGAATCACATTGATTTAGGTGTCATTATATGACTAAAAAGGACACGATGTCAAGTGCCCGGTAAAATTTGCCTAAATTACATCCATATGGTGAAACCTTTTGTTGACCCTGACTCAAGCAGGATGCTTTATGCACCGGAATGTTTCTATATGGTAAAAGTGATTCTAACTTATTACAATTGTCTTTTGAATAAACTTATGTCATTTTTGATGCTATTTGAAATTGCGAGTTTGTGACAAGCAAAACCAGACAAAATATGAGTAATATCAATGAATATTTTAATGATATGGATGAAAGAAATTGGGAGTTGGGACACAAACTATTTTATGTAATATGTACCGACAGTCTGACACACAAGAGTATGAAAGAACTTAGCAACCAACAAATTAATCCCATCAAGAAAGGATATAGTTAGTATGAAGATGAATGGAGTGATAAGAATATGTCCACCGATATTATTTAGCTGCTTCAATAAAAAGATTTTTTTTAGTAGTGCACCAATACTTGCTTTAAGTCTTATTTATTTTGCATTATTTTTCTTTTTTTATAATAATTTTATTTTTATTTTTTAATCTCATTTATAAATTTTAATTTTTTTCTCCATAATAACCAATAATTTTACCTTTCACTTATTTTTATCTCATTATTTAACCATAATTTCTCTTTTCACTGTCTTTCATATATTTTGCACTACATGTAAATAAATATTTACTAAAGTTATTGTTTTGTTAATATTTTTAAAAAAATTTAGCTATAAGGATAAAGTTATTTGCATTTTATTTCCAAACTTCAGTAGACCAAAGATTCTTAGGACCGACTTAATAGAGGTAACAAGATATAATTGTTGAAGGTTAATCGCATATTTTTATAATATTAAATTTTTATAATATTTAATTGTAAATTACTCAACATACAAACAATATGAGAAGTACACTGAACGGTGTCAAAAATGTATATATTTAGATGAAAAAATGGAGAAAGTATTTGGATTGTTAAAAGCTAAACAAGTTTACAATAGGAATGACATACAATAATGTTAAATTAGGTTAAACTTATTATGAATGCCAACATATCAAAGGAAAAATACGAGGTGCACACATTTCATAAGCCAAGGACATAATATTATATCCGAAACCATATGGCAATGAGAAAAAGGACTCCAATAACTTATAAAATGTGCACACCATATTCAATTTGTCGATGTGGAATAAACTATTCCAACAAATAAATGTTCAATTTGTCAATTTCAACTATATATGATTTATTTTAAGATTCAGGGTAAGTTAGAAAATTACTTAAAAAAGACGAAATTACTAAAAGAAAAGACGAGATAAAATTATTTTTTCTACAGTAATGATTACTAAACCCTATGATAACAACGAAAGAAAAAGATGTTAACCATTAAGCTAAAAGTATATTAATTTTAGAAGTGAATTTCATTTGCCATTTCCAAATAGTACATAGTCACGATGAGTCAATAAGCCGATTAATTGATGTAAATATGACATAAAAATATAGTGAATTACGTATCAAAATTCTAATAATTTCTTCCAATTGAATCGTTAGATTCTATTTAAGATAACCGAATTGTTTGGAGTATATTCAAATACTAATTATTCAATTCTATTGTTTTATTTGGTTTCTGTATATATATTATAAGTATATTCAATTCTAAATATTTTTAATAAGACATTATTAATAATTATAAAAATATTATATATGTGAAATTTACATTATTATTAATCAATAAAATCAAATTAATTCTATTTTAATTTATAAATTAATAATATAACGCAATTTAAGAGTATCGACTATTAATAAAAAACTGATTGTGACAAGAGGATCGAATACATTGGAGTATAATTCAGTAAAACCTCAAATATTACAATGAAATATCCTAAATACTTCTATTAAATTTTGCTAAAAAAATTTTAAGAGAGAAATAAGTGCAGAAATTTACCATCGGTGAAGGCAGAGATAGAGTGGCAAATGGCAAGAACAAGAAGCACAGACGGAAAAATGAGATTAACCAATCTCATATTGACACTTATTTTTTCCACACTTTGAGAGATAAGAGTTAATACAGTAACAGAGAATTAAACAGACGAAAACTGAAAATTGCTTCTAGTGTATTTCAGTATTTGGTTTGAAGTAGGAAGTCGAAGAAAGGATGGGTTTATGTATCCAAAGCCACCGCCAATGAGACCCCTTAGATTTGGTCCTAAATAACAATATTTCCCATTTATTTTCTTGTCTCATATACATCACGTGGAAGGTGCGATGGTGGGGGAAGGTTACTTCAACTAGAATTGTTCAAATATGATCCGATCAATTATAATTAATATGATTCGAATAGATTTTAAATAAAGGAAAAATTATTAGGAATAATCCAATCTATTTTCCATTACCTACCAATAATTCTACCTTTTGAAATTTTTATAAATAATCCAATCTTTATTTTTAATTTGTTGCCAATGGACCCTTCAGAAAATGACCTGCTATACCAGGTTATTCTCATTGTCTTCTTTACAATAATCCAACCTATTTCCTATTACCTATCAATAATCCCACCATTTGAAATTTTTATTAATAATCGAACCTTTGCTTTCAGTTTGCTGCCAATGGACCCTTTAAGAAGCAAATTGAAATTGCTATTATTTCCGAAGCATAAACTTCAACATTGCATTAATAGTAATTTTCTTTACATACATATCCATCAACATTGTGGCTTACAAAATATCATCCAAGAAGGATTAAGGCTACATGCGTTAGTTAACTAGTTTTCTAAATACAAAATGATTAGATTAGTTAGCCAATTACAAAATGGCTTAGTTAAGTTCGCCAATTACAAAATGGCTTACAAAATGATTAGATAAGTTTGCCAATTACAAATGGCTTACAAAATATATAGCAAAAATAATTACATTGTCGAACAAATTTAACTCAAGTAACTACACATTCTTTGGTACACTCGAGGTAGATGCTTGCGTTGAACAAATGACCACTTTTTAAGATGTTTGTGAAGATATTGACCTTGCCATGCTACATTACATGAATGAAGTTAAATAAACATAATTATTAACATGATTAAATGTTTTTGCTATCTAGATAAAAGAAAGAAAAAAAAAATAATTACCTTGTTCATCACACCTCTGCCACCTCTTCCTCTACTGCCTTGACCTCCCCTTACACTTTTATTTCGCCTTCCTAATTGACTGGGTTGAGCAGAGATTTCATGAGCTATTGTTGATTGTGTTGAAGGAGTAGCAACAACCTTTTTAGGTCTACCCCTTCCTCTCTTTGGTGGGGGTGAGGGTTCCCTAATTGTGTCCTTATCAGGACATTTCCTTTTGTTATGTCCCAATAAACTACATACCCTACATGACATTTGTAGTCCATGTCTAGTCAACTTCCCAGGTTTTTTAGGATCCTCATGGGCAGATTTCCTCCTGTTCTTTCTAGGTCTACCTGGGCCAAGTTTAATGGGAGGAGGGAGGAGGGTGGTATTCATTTTAGGCCAATACCTATCACCAGCTAAAGGTGGTATGGATCCACTATATGCTTCTAGGTAAGCCTCCTTTGTATAGCATTCATCAACAAAGGCAGACACATCGAAACGCTTGTATAATATAGTAGCTATTGCATGACGACAAGGAATATCTTTCAAATCCCACTTTCCACAAGTGCAGAACCTCTTATCTAAATCAACCTCTAGATGAAGTTAAGAAAACTAATCTAATCATTTTGTATTAAGAAAACTAGTTAACTAACGCATGTAGCCTTAATCCTTCTTGGATGATTTTTTGTAAGCCACAATGTTCATGGGATATGTATGTAAAGAAAATTACTATTAATACAATGATGAAGTTTATGCTTCGGAAATAATAGCAATTTCAATTTGCTTCTTAAAGGGTCCATTGGCAGCAAACTGAAAGCAAAGGTTGGATTATTAATAAAAATTTCAAATGGTGGGATTATTGATAGGTAATAGGAAATAGGTTGGATTATTGTAAAGAAGACAAAAGATGAGAATAACCTGGTATAGCAGGTCATTTTCTGAAGGGTCCATTGGCAACAAATTGAAAACAAAGATTAGATTATTTATAAAAATTTCAAAAGGTGGGATTATTGGTAGGTAATGGGAAATAGATTGGATTATTCCCAACAATTTTTCCTTAAATAAAATATATAAAAATTATGTGTAGAACATGGTGATATAGGTTGGCTATGTATTAAACAAGAACTAAACTATAAATACACGTTTGTATTTTGAAGTTTCGAATTCAATAAATAAGGCTGATTAGTTTCTATTGTAATGGAATTGTTTTGTGATTTTTGTGGTTTGAAACAAGGAAAATTAAGAAAGATATGTTGATTGAAGAACTTAAAAATGGCTGAACCAAAGTTTTAATTTCGATACAGAATTCACCACGAAATTAAAGCTATGAGCTACTAAGAACACATTCAATCTTTAGCCAAAAGAATGAAAAGCAAAGGAACTTCAACTTACTTTCAACTACTCCAAGTTAAAATTAAATTGCAAAGAAAGAACAAGAAATGCTCAAAGGTTGTTTGTATTAAAGATGTAATGGAAGTGAATGAATTAAAAGAGAGCTAGTAGCCTATTTATACTAAAGCATTCAGCTACCAAATATTACAACTTGCAAGTTCTCAATAGCTATATTTTTAAATTTAATGGATAAAAGCAAGTCTCCAACAATTATATTTTTTTTATCTATAGGATATTTGGAAATAAAGTGATTGGCTTGATTTGAATTGATTTGCAAATGTCCTTCAATAATCTTCATATGTCCTTGATGATTTTCAGCCATTTTATTGATTTTGTGGCTGAATGCTTTGTTTCGATTCTTACTTCGCACGCTTTGTAAATTTCGAACCCATTTGAGCCAAAAATAAATACTATACTTAAAAGAAAATTACAACTCAACTAACTAAACATGAGACATGATTAAGCTTGATCCTAAACCTAGCTTAATCATCTCTAAGACTTTTTATTGTAAAAGAAAACAAACAGACTCAAATATTCGAAATAAATTAAAAGACTTAAATAATAATACGACCCAAAAGAAAAGACTTAGTTTATGACTACGAAATTAAAGGACTTCAGTTTTGGACCTTGAATTTGAGCGTCTTCCATTTGATGTATCATTATATTGATCTTGGCTAGCTCAGGAGAACTTGATGTAGGTGATCCTACATCATCCTCCCCTTCTTTGGAAATGCTTGACCTCAAGCTTGATAAGATGTCCTCCTCATGAAATGGAATCAAATCTGCAACATTGAAAATGGAACACACACCATAGCTACTAGGTAGCTCTAGTTTGTAAGCATTATCATTTACTTTTTCCAAAATTCTGAATGGTCCATCAATTCTAGCACTTAACTTTTATTTCCTTTGTGTGGGAAACCTATCCTTTCTCAAGTAAATCCATACTAAGTCGCCTTCTTTAAAAATCACTTGTTTTCTCTTTTGATCCACTCTTTCCTTAACCTTCTCTTTCATTTTCTCCATCCTTTCCACAACTTGCTTATGCACCTTTTGAATCTCATTGGCTCTAGACTCGGCATCATGACTAAACTTCAAAGGTGTAGGAAAAGGCGTAAGATCTATAGGGGTTAAAGGATTAAGGCCATAAACTATAAAAAAAAGGAGAAAATCCGGTTGTCTTGCTAGGAACTCGATTATAAGCAAATTCAGCATGTGGTAGCAATTGTTCCCATTGTTTAGGATTCTTAGTAATGAGGGCACGCAACAAGGTTCCTAAGGTCCTATTGGTTACTTCGGTTTGACCATCAGTTTGGGGGTGGCTAGAACTACTAAAGTTAAGCTTTGTTCCCATTTTTCTCCACAAAGTAAGCCAAAAATGACTAAGATACTTTGAATCTCTATCACTTACCATACTTCTTTCTATCCCATGTAGTCTTACTATTTCTGTAAAATAAAGATTAGCAATGTTAACGGCATTATGTGTAGTATGACAAGCAATGAAATGGGCCATTTTGGAAAACCTATCAACAACAACCATAATGGAATCCTTATTGTTAGAGGTTCTAGGAAGTCCGGTTATGAAGTCTAAGCTCACATCTTCCCATAGGTTTTGTGGTGTAGGAAGAGGTTGGTAAAGACCTTGAGACGTTTTGTGGGCTTTGGCTTTTAGGCATTGCACACACTTCTTAATAATATGAATGACATCTTTAGCAAGTTTGGGCCAATAAAAGGTCTCACTCACTCAAGCTATGGTCTTTTCTTTTCCAAACTGTCCTCCAAGTCCTCCTTAATGATACTTCTTAATCAAAGTCTCCCTAACACTATGTCTAGGCACACATTATTGGTTTCCTCGAAAAAGATATCCTTGGAAGATGTAAAAAAGTCCTTGAGGCTTATTATGGCATTTTTCGAAAACTTCTCCAAAATCAACATCATCAATATAGCATTCCTTTAACAATTCCATTCCCACAACCTTAGTATTCAAAGTACTCAAAAGCAAGTATCTCCTAGATAAAGCATCAGCTCCGGTGTTTAGTTTACCCGCTTTGTGTTTAATGGTGAAATGAAAGGTTTGTAGGAACTCGACCCACTTAGCAAGTCTAGATTGAAGTTTGTGTTGGCTTTGAATGAACTTTAAGGCCTCATGGTCAGAATGTAACACAAATTCTTTGGCAATCAAGTAGTGTCTCCAATGCTCTAAACATCTAATGATAGCATAAAACTCCTTATCATAAGTTGAGTATTTCCTCTTAGCATCATTGAGCTTCTCACTAAAGTAAGCAAGGGGTTTGTTGTTTTGAGTAAGGACACCTCAAATACCTACCCCAAACGCATCACACTCTACTTAAAAAATATTATCAAAATTAGGCAAAGCTAGAACAGGTGCGGTGGTAAGTTTGTTTTTGATGGTGTCAAAGGCTGCTTGTGCTTTGGAATTCCACTCAAAAGTCTTAAGTTTTGTGGGTTTGTTGATAGGGGCCATGATTGAACTAAAGTTTGGGACAAACCTCCTATAAAAAGAAGCTAAACCATGAAATGATCTAACTTGGTGAATGGTGGTCGGAATAGGCCAGTCTCTGATAGCTTCAACTTTCTTTTCATCCGCTTTTATCCCCTCAATTAACACAATAAACCCAAGAAATTTAACTGACTCCGAAAAGAATTGACATTTCTCCAAGTTACCATATAACTTCTCCTTAGCTAGCACACTAAACACTTGACGTAAATGATGAACATGTTCATCTTCACTTTGACTATACACCAAAATATCATCAAAATAAACCACTACAAAGTGACCTAAGAAAGGCTTCAAGGTTTGGTTCATAAGTCTCATAAAGGTAGAAGGTGCATTAGATAAACCAAAGGGCATAACTAACCATTCATAAAGTCCTTCCTTAGTCTTAAATGCGGTTTTCCACTCATCCCTCTCATGGATTCTAACTTGGTGATATCCACTCCTAAGGTCAATCTTAGAGAAAAATTTAGAACCATATAGATCATCTAACAAATCATTAAGTCTAGGTATGGGAAATCTATACTCGGTAGTGATTCTATTGATGGCTCTACTATCCACACACATCCTCATTTCTCCATTATTTTTAGGCACAAGTAAAGTAGGAACGACATAAGGACTTATGGATTCTCTAATCAAACCTTTAGCTAAAAAATTATTCACTTGTCTCCTAATTTCTTCGGTTTCCTTAGGATTAGTCCTATAGGCTGGTTTGTTAGGCAATGAAGAACTAGGAATGAAATCAATTTTATGTTGTATATCCCTTTTAGGTGGAAGTCCATTTGGTATTTCATTAGGAAAAACATATGTAAATTCATCAAGCAAACGTTCAATCAAAGGGTGATCATGCAAAACAGATTCGGTTTCATCATTTAGCAATAACAATTCTTTTCGTTCCACAAATTCATGTTGTTCACTTTTAAGTATAGGGATCAAAGAATGAAAATTTGTTAAAGTTGCTTGTAATTTAGAATTATGGGCAGGTGCATATGGAGCCAACGTGATCTTTTTCTTATTTAAAACAAAAGTATGTGTATTTTTAAAGCCATCATGCATAATTTTTCTATCGTATTGCCAAGGTCTTCCTAATAAAACGTGACATGCATCCATAGGTATAACATCACATAAAAGACTCTGCTTATAACTATTACCAATGGAAAATGAAAGCAAAACTTGAGAGTTTACAAGAATACCTTTGTTTTGATTCAACCATTGAATCATGTATGGCTCGGGATGTGGAGTGGCGGTGAGATTAAGCTTGTCCACCATGGTCTTTGAAGCGACATTAGTGCAACTTCCTCCATCAATGATAAGTGAACAGATCTTACCTTTAACCGTACATTTTGTGTGGAATATTGCTTCCCTTTGTGGGTTTGGATCTTTAGCTTTGACCCCACTAAGAGCTCTTCGCATAACCAATAATTCTCCTTCATCCGGATATATCATTTCCTCATCAAGTTCAGCATTGTCACAGAAATCCTCCTCGTTTTCCTCTTGATGATCATCAAATTCAACTAAGTTCACCATTTTTCGGTTTGGGCATTCGGAAGAATTATGTCCTAGGCCTTGACACTTAAAACATCTCCTAGGTGTGAATGAATTGGTGTTTGGTTTGGGTGTATTGGGCATGCTTAGGGGCTGCTTTGAATTATTGTTTTGCAAAGCTTTTAAATCTTGTGAATGGGCTTTAGAATAGGAATGGGGAGTGTTCTTTTGGTAGGAATTGAAATTGGTAGTTCTTGCTGAAGTGAAATATGAGGTTTCTTTCATTTTAGTTCTTTGTTGTTTATCCACTTTATGTGCAAGGTTAATTAAATCATCAAGGCAAGCATAAGGTTATAATTCAACAATGTTTCTGATTTTTGAATCTAAACCATTTAAAAATTTTACCAAGGTTTGGTGATCATCCTCCTTAAGGTCGTATCTCATGATCATGGTTTCAAATTCTCGACCATATTCTTCTACACTCCTGCCATCTTGTTGTAGATGTTGAAGCTTGGTGAAATTTTCTTGCATGTAGTATGAAGGCAGAAACTTTTCCTTCATTTGCTTCTTCATCTTTTCCCATGATCTAATCTTGTCTTCCCTTCTCTTTCTCGTTTTGCACATTTGCTAGCCCACCAAGTAGAAGCATATTTGCGCAATTTTAATGCTACTATCTTTACCTTCTTTTCTTCATCCGTATTCTTGTAATCAAATACTCTTTCAACAGTTCTTACCCATTCAAGAAACTCATCTCTATCTAATCTTCCTTCAAATTCTGGAATGTCGACTCTAAGATCATCTCCACGGCTTGTTTGCCTATTAACTTTAGGACTTTCAGACTCATAATCCACACCTTCCCATAAGGTGCGTTTTAGGTCTAGAAACTCTTTAAGTTGGGCTTGTAGGTATTTAATGGTGGCATTTTGCTCTTCAACAATTCTACTCAATTCAATTGTTTCTCCTTCACCACTTTGAGATCAGACATGGTGTTTTGCTTTGTGAATGAACGAAATTAAGGCTCGGGGTGTAGCCTTGGCTCTGATACCAAGATGATATAGGTTGGCTATGTATTAAACAAGAACCAAACTATAAACACACGTTTGTATTTTGAAGTTTCGAATTCAATAAATAAGGCTGATTAGTTTCCATTGTAATGGAATTGTTTTGTGATTTTTGTGGTTTGAAATAAGGAAAATTAAGAAAGATATGTTGATTGAAGAACTTAAAAATGGCTGAACCAAAGTTTTAATTTCGATACAGAATTCAC